>NC_088380.1:8445833-8748863 GCF_037993035.2 Macaca fascicularis | reverse complement strand
AATGACACTTACTTTGGTTGCATAAAGTACTAGGCATAATGCAAAGAAACATGTTTCTGCTCCCTTAGTTGATGCTTACTCGTCTCTGTTTCTTAGTTTCCTCTTCTGAAAGAGAATCTCACTGGTCCACCTCATCGCTGTCATCCTAGTTCTGCAGAGCCTTCCAGTGGAGGTCAGGTGGAAAGCTGCTGGTCAGCTTATGGCCATTCTTGGGTAAGGGGTCAAACATTGACTGTGGGAACAAGAGTAAGGTTACACAAAACAAAATCAGGGACTTGGTTCTTCAACAGGAGCAGGGAAGATAACCTCAGAAGAGGGCCATGGACTTGGCATTCAGTTTAGCAAGGTTTTAGATGAAAACACTGGAAGGTCTATTGGAGGCCCCTCCCCCACCTCAACCTGACACTTATACTCCCCCCTGCAAAACTCTGAAAATAAGTTTCAATGTTAATAGTTTAAAAATAAAATATATCTCCTACTGCTGCAATCATTATGACTGTTTACATGTTAATGGGGAGGGGGATATTTTTCTCTGGTTGAGCTGCACAAGTAATTGCATTGATTATTTGCTTTATGTCTGGTTATTCAGACCTGCCTGAATTTATTTTCCATTTGCTCCAGTGCTCCATAAGCAAATGTCTGTACTGAAAAAAAAGTAACGTAGTAGAGGGGAGAAAAGGAAAAATGCTGCATATTTTATGATATTCAATAGGTAATTCTCTCCATGAACTGAAAACAAATAAACAAACATTATCCCTACTTGACAACATTAAAAATGTAAGGGCCATAGGCCAGGTGCAGTGGCTCATGCCTGTAATCCCAGTACGTTGGGAGGCTGAGACAGACAGATCACTTGAGGTCAGCAGTTTGAGACTAGCCTGGCTAACGTGGTGAAACTCTCCTCTCTACTAAAAATACAAAAATTAGCCAGGCATAATGGTGCACACTGTAATTCCAGCTACTTGGGAGGCTGAGGTGGGAGAATTGCTTGAATCTGGGAGGAAAAGGCTGCAGTGAGCCAAAATGGCACCACTGCACTCCAGCCTGGCCCACAGAGTGAGACTCTGTCTTAAAAAATAAGTAAGTAAAAGATAAGGGTCATTGCCATGTCTGTTTGCAGTCCTTAGGGATTTAACACATACCCTGTTAGGTGAATCCTTCAGAAGGAATCTTTCTGAATTCACCTATAGGTGGTGAAGTGAATGCATCTCTCCCACACAAGACACTGCATCTCTGACTCCCAGTTATTTAGGACTACTAGAGGGAGTTTCACAGTTTTTGCTCTTACATTTAGGTGGATGGTCCATTTTGAGTTAATTATTGAATATGATGTGAGGTAATGATCCAACTCCATTCTTTTGCACGTGGATTACCAGTAGTCCCAGCATTATTTGTTAAAAACAATTTTCTTTCCCCATTGAATTGTCTTGACAACTTTGTCACAAATCAATTGACTATAAATATGAGAGGGTTTTTTTCTGGACTCTCAATTTTATGCATTACTCTATATGTCTATTCTTATGTCAATACCATGCTGTCTAGATTTCTATTGTTTTATATTTTTGTATTGGGAAATATGAGTCCTTCAACTTTGTTTTTTCAGGATTGTTTGCTTATTCAAAGTCCTTTGTATTTCCATATGAATTTCAAGATCACTTTGTCAATTCAAAAATGCCAGCTGGAATTTTGACAAGGCTTGCGTTTAATATGTACGCCAATTTGGATAGTATTTTCATCTTAACATTATTAAGTCTTCTGATCCATAAACATGGGGTGTTTTTACATTTAGTTAGATACTCTTTGTTTTCTTTCAAAAATCTTTTCTAATATAAGAACTTAAGTTTTATGCTTATTTTGTTAAATTTGTTTCTGATAATTTTATTCTTTTTGATGTTATTATAAATGGAATTTACTTCTTAATTTCATTTTTAGATTGTCCATTACAAATGTCTAGAAGTACAGTTGACTTTTACATGTTGAGCTTGCATCCAGTAACCATGCTAAACTCTTTTATTAGTTCTAATAGATTTTTGGTGAATACCTTAAGGTTTTTTTATATACAAAATCCTGATATTTGCAAATAGAGATAGCTTTACTTCTTTCTTTATAATTTGGATAACTTTAATTTTATTCTCTTGACTAATTGCACTGCTAAAACCTCCAGTACAATGCTCAGTAGAAGTAATAAGTATGGACAGCCTTGTTTAGTTGCTGATCTTACGGAGAAAGCCTCCCATCTTTCTGTCATGCCCGTCCATGTGAAGAGACCACCAAACAGGCTTTGTGCAAGCAATAAAGCTTTTTAATCACCTGGTTGCAGGCGGTGGGCTGAGTCCGAAAAGAGATTCATCGAAGGGAGATAAGGGTGGGGCCGTTTTATAGGATTTGGGTAGGTAAAGGAAAGTTACAGTCAAAGGGGGGTTGTTCTCTGGTGGACAGGAGTGAGGGTCACAAGGTGCTCAGTTGGGGAGATTTTTGAGCCAGGAAAAGGACTTTCACAAGGTAATGTCATCACTTAAGGCAAGGACCGGCCATTTTCACTTCTTTTATGGTGGAATGTCATCAGTTAAGGCAGGGGCAGGGCATTTTTACTTCTTTTGTGATTCTTCAGTTACTTCAGGCCATCTGGGTGTATATGTGCAAGTCACAGGGGATGCAATGGCTTGGCTTGGGCTCAGAGGCCTGACACTCTCACCTTTAAGTCTGATATTAATATTTTTAAAAAACAGATGCTCAGAAATTGAGGAAGTTTCCCTCTATTCCTTGTTTGCTGAGTGCTTTTATCATGAAGGGATCTCAGATTTTGTCAAATAATTTTTATGTATTGGTTAATATGATCATGTTTCTCTTGTCTTTATTTCTATTGGTAAAGTGTATTGCATTAATTAATTTTGATGTTAAACCTTCCCTGTATTCCTAGGATGAATCCTACTTGTCCATGGCATATGATTGTTTTTATATGTCGCTGTTTTGGGTTCACTAGTATTTTGTTAAAGATTTAGTGTCTGTATTCAAAAGAGATATTTGTCTGTAGTTTTCTTTGGATGTCTTTGTCTGGTTTTGATATCAGCTATCACTGCTTATAAAATAAACTTTCACAGGGAAGATGGGAGTTAATGGTTCCCTTAAATAATAAAACAAAGAGATTTGACAGGCATAGAAATAAAAGAGTGATGTGTAACTGTCAATATTGTAGCTCCCACTTTGAATCCATTATAGTAAATGGACTATTTCCAAATCATCATGTATTACTTAGGACACTTCCATTCTCCTTTCCACCAGGATGGAAATTGGAAAAGCAGCTTTATAAGGCTGCAGTGATTAACACCAGTCAAATCTAAAAATAAACATTTCCTGGGCATATGGAAAGCAATGTTTATCTCTTGAATGTATTTCAGCATAGAAAGTCATATGTTTTCTTATCATCTTTCTTTTTCTCTTTTTTATACTTTCCCTTCCTTCCTCCCTCCCTCCATATCTCCCTTCCTTCCTTCCTTCCTTCCTTCCTTCCTTCCTTCCTTCCTTCCTTCCTTCCTTCCTTCCTTCCTTCCTTCCTTCCTTCCTTCCTTCCAAAAGCAGGAGCTGCATAATCCCACAATTAGAGACTAATCAGATTATTTTTATCTTGGTTTATAATATTTTCATTCCCTTTTCGAAACATGTAATTAGCCAAAATATACTTCTTACAATTTCTCTTATGATTTTTAAATGGAATTATTTTACTAAGGGGCATTCCTAAGGATGGTGTTAGGTAACACCGTAATAATCATGAACATTAATAATAAATTGGAATAATGCTCAGGATGGGTAGAGCTAACATCTTTGAGAGCAGCTGTATAATGAGAAGCAATGTTCTTAAGATTCTCTCTGCCTTACCCTTCAGATAAGAAAATGCCTTCTCAGAGATGCTGAGGACATGAGGCTTTGCTAATGAGACATTTATGAAGAATCAATGCAGTCTTTACTAACTTCCTGAGACAAGAATATCTGAAATTATAATTATGAAGAAACTGATCCTTGGAGACTAAATAAAAATCAATATGAACAACAAAAAGGTAATTTTTTTTTCATTTTCCTATCTTGGCTGATGTTAGTAAGTGCTAAATCATTAAACAGTTGGAATGAATGGAAAGCAGCTGCTTGTTCATCTATGAACTAGTATCTTTTTCTACTGGTAAAGTGTATTGCGTTAATTAATTTTGATGTTAGGCCGGGCGCGGTGGCTCAAGCCTGTAATCCCAGCACTTTGGGAGGCCGAGACGGGCGGATCACGAGGTCGGGAGATCGAGACCATCCTGGCTAACACGGTGAAACCCCGTCTCTACTAAAAAAATACAAAAAACTAGCCGGGCGAGGTGGTGGGCGCCTGTAGTCCCAGCTACTCGGGAGGCTGAGGCAGGAGAATGGCGTGAACCCGGGAGGCGGAGCTTGCAGTGAGCTGAGATCCGGCCACTGCACTCCAGCCTGGGCGACAGAGCGAGACTCCGTCTCAAAAAAAAAAAAAAATTTTGATGTTAAACCTTCCCTGTATTCCTAGGATGAATCCTACTTGTCCATGGTATATGATTCTCATCCATCCATCCATCATTATCAGCCTCATTGGCATTATGTTAGCTAAACCCAAGTATAAAAATCTTGATGTTTTAGTGTGTCCTATGCACATTCTGGATTTCTGAAGCCAGCAAAGCCCTAAAATATGTTTAACATTTGAGAACAATTTTGAGATTAAACCAATGTTGACATTGTAGACCCAATTTCCTGCTTTTAGTTCAGGTACTGAGCCCCAGAAAAATATAATAAAAGTAACTAAATGTGCAACCCTTTCGTACTTAAAATGAAGTTGAGAAAGATGAAAGGAAAGTTTGATAAGGAAGAGGATGTTTTTCCTGAACTAGAAAATATGTGTGAACATTTCTGCATTGTCTTTTTTTTTTTTTTTTTTTGAAGTTTAAAACCAAACACATTTCCATTTAATGACAGGAATTTAAGCAGAGACCTGAAGTGGAATCAGCTTCACACAGTAGTAAACACAAAGTGGAGCAGTGATCTTGGCTTCAGCTATCTGGTTCAGTGGTCTGCTGGAATGTCATACACAAGTTAAGTCACACTGCAGGTTGTTTTCTAGTTGTGGCCACTGGCTGTCACTTCTAACATAGCAGAACTGTGTTAGGAGGAATGGGAAAAGTGAGCACCAGTTTTCACCATGTTCCCCCTCTGCCTGCCAGTTTCTCTCTGCTCCCATGTTGGATGCGGCAGAAATCACCCACCAGTCGGCCCAGGACAGACAAATAGGAAGGGTCCAATCACTCTGTTCTCCAACTACAGCCAGACTCACTTCCACAACAGTCTCTGTGGCTTTAGCCTGGACTCCTTTACAGGAATCCAGCTCTGGCAGTGGCATCTGCAGAGGGGAATAAGACTTCCTGCTAAATGAAGGAAGTTGGGTGAATGAATGGGTGAGCTGCAGGGTTCACTTGTGAAGGGACCAGGAGTGATAAAACATTGAGTGTTGTCTACGATTAGCAGGTGGCATGTAAAGTTACAAAGGTTTGAGCCCAGTAGAAGTTTATTTTAATTGTCACAAATTAATGTAAAGGCTTTTATCGACAGTATTTTTCATGTATTTTTGCCAGGAATAAAACCTCCAGTGGTTAATTATTTGAATGCCTGAATATCTTTCTGGAATTTTAGGGGAAACATCTGACCCTTCATATTGTAAGTGTTCTCTAAGCTTAATTAGTGGAACTTAGAGTTTCATTTAAAGATTCAATATGAACATTTAATTAATTTTTAAAATCTGACTTTGTCCTCGGCAAAAGAACACTGGTTCAAAGTGAAAAATAGTTTCAACCACAGAGACCTTCACTTGTCCTTGGTAAATTGGATCTTTAAAAGGCAGTTTTCATAATGAGCTGCTGCTCTTTGAGTTAAACTATAATTTTTTCTTCAATTAGAAATTATATTAATTACACAGTGTCGGCATTTTTCAATATCTCTGGGCAGCATCCATTTCTCTCTGCATGAGTTGGATACAAGCCAGTTGTCTTGAGATTTGTTGAGTTGCTGACCTGCAGTGTTTCACCTGGAAGCTTGTCTTTGGGACTTTCTAACTCTCAGAGTTGGAGCCCCTTCACCCGCACCTCTAGGTCCTCCAATTCTGGGGCATTCCTTGCTTCACCTCTCACCCAATTTGAGTGACCTGGCCTTTGACATCTTCTCTTGTGATCAGTCTTTTGCTCTGGTGCCTGAGCTTTGTCCTGTGTCCTAAGACACATCCCCATCTAAGGAATCAGAGCCACTCCTGTGCCCTGTCGTTGGTGCCTACTCCCTCCTGCCTCATCTTCAGGTACAGACCTCTCTTTCCCCTGGTCCTCTGCCTCCTGCTTTCTGACTGGGGACCCATGGTGACAGTCTATGGGGTTGGCTGAAGGATATATAACCAGTATTGAGAATGGGCTGCCCCTCAGCCACCTACATCCCAGTTAGGGAAAGCAGTGAATTTGGTTAAGACTCTGTATTAGTCTGTTCTCACACTGCTAATGAAGACATAGCTGAGACTGGGTAATTTATAAAGGAAAGAGGTTTAATTGAGTCACGATTCACATTGCTGGGGAGGCCTCACAATCATGGTGGAAGGTGAATGAGGAGCAAAGTCATGTCTTACATGGTGGCAGGCAAGAGAGCTTGTGCAGGGGGACTCCCATTTATAAAACCATCGGCTCTCATGAGACTTGCTCACTTTCACAAGAATAACTCGGGAAAGACTCAGCCCCATGATACAACCAGGTCCCTCCCACAGCACCTTGGAATTATGGGAGCTACAATTCAAGATGAGATTTGGCTGGGGACACAGCCAGACCATATTAGACTCATAATTTGCCTTCTGCCCAGTATGAACTGGGCTGGGATGCCTCATAGATCATAAACAAATCTGCACCCATGAAAAGATTTGGGGAGTCACACAGGAAAGTCAACAGAAGCCAGAGAGATGAGGGTCCTGGACTTCATACCATTAGTGTGGATCCTTCAGCTTCACATCTCAGCAGTGGGTCAGAACTTAAACCTATTGTTTCTCCGCATGAATGTTTAAGAACATATGTCATGCCTGACCCTCAGATGCCACCTAAGGCTTTCTTGCTTCCCAGATATTTGGCTCCTTATTTCTTTTATGCCTAGGATGTCCACAGCTCTCCCCATTATTTCTCTTACCAATCCCTGGGGTAGACTCACCAAGTCCTCTCTACGTGAGGCGGGATGTGCTTCTCTCACTGTAGAACAAATGCAATCTCAGTCCTTTCTCTTGTTCCTGTACTCAAACAAACAAACAAAAACAAACAAGTTACATCAAGCATCACATGAATTTGGAAGCTCCTATTGAAGGTTCAATGGAGGCGGGAAAGTGTTTACAGAGCAGTCAGCAGCTTTCTGCCACCTCCCTGGCTTCCATTCTCTCCCACTCACTCTTTTCTTCCCTCTTTCTGTTCCCTTTACCAAGAAGGCACCAAAACTACTCCTTGGTCTTATGCAGAGGCTCCTCTCTTGTCTGACCCCCAATCCAATGTTCAAACCCTGGTTGTAGAGGTACCATTTCAAATTTGGCTCCAGGCATTGCCCAAGAAAGTCTGCACACTTCCTGAGTTCTGCTGTGAATCACAGTGTGTCCCCTTCATCCTCTCACCTGTTACCAACACATTCCTATTTTAACATATTAGCATCTAAACGTAGCAGCCTACCTTGTCACTGTGTATGTGTGTATCTGCAGGTGTCTGCATATGCACAACATGGCCTGAGTGACCCACCCAGCTATGTTAAAATGTAGTCTAGAAAGGCCAATAATTTACTTTTTTTTTTTTTTTTTTTTTTTTGAGATGGAGTCTAGCTCTGTCGTCCAGGCTGGAGTGCAGTGGCCGGATCTCAGCTCACTGCAAGTTCCGCCTCCCAGGTTTATGCCATTCTCCTGCCTCAGCCTCCCGAGTAGCTGGGACTACAGGTGCCCGCCACCTCGCCCAGCTAGTTTTTTGTAATTTTAGTAGAGAAGGGGTTTCACCGTGTTAGCCAGGATGGTCTTGATCTCCTGACCTCGTGATCCACCCGTCTTGGCCTCCCAAAGTGCTGGGATTACAGACTTGAGTCACCACGCCCGGCCAATTTACTCTTATTTGTATTTGTTTGTGTCTTTTGAGTTCAACAAGTTATCCGTTTTATTAATAAATAATAAATACATAAATAATATGGTATTAAACATACGTACTGAATATAAAGCAATAAAATGAAAACATTATGTTACCTCTCACCCACATTTACCCCACAACCTCATCAGCACCTTTGATGTCTACTCTGAACACTCTTCCAACCCATTGTCCTCTGCTTTGGGTAATGATTATCACTCCCCTTTCTTTTATGATTTTGCCACATAAAGACATAGTTGCAGTGTCACTTAGCATTGTGTGGTTCGACCTGGAGGCAAACGGAAAGATATGCATTCTTCTGTGACTTGCTATTTTTCATTTTCATTTTGTCATGCAGGTAACCAAGATTTCTTAGTCTTCACCACTATACAATGTCCCTTTATAATCCTGAATTTCATGTTATTCCATTGATTGCCATATGTGATGTTTCCAGATTTTTGCTAGCACCAACAGTGCTGCTATGGCTATTTCTGTCCAAGTCTCCTGGTGCAGGGGTTTTCCTAAGTCAGGGATTCTCAATCATGGCAAGTACAGGAAATAATATTGTTTGTATGGTTCGTTGGGAAACAAATAAAACTCTTTGTGATGGCTGCAGAAGTAGAAGCCTTCTCCAAGGCGGAAGGCACCAACATCTTGGTGTACCTGTAACACTTTCTGGACCTAAGGGCTGAGCAGGGGAGTGCCAGGTGTGGAAAGACTGGTCCATCAGGGTTCTGAGTCTTAACTCTGCTACAGCTTTCTAAATTGTGTCCAAACTCTTTTTGCAGACCTCAGTAGTTCAATTACATTTGAACCACTTAATTATATTATGAAAGCACATATATGCAGAACACTTCTCTGTATTCCAAATATAACATTTGCAGTTGCCCACCACAAAGCATTTCTGCCTCTATTGAAGAGGCAAGCTGGGAGAGATAGGATAAATCACTGACTCCAACGCAATGCACCACCCTTTTAAGTGGTACTGAACCCTACATGTCCATAAGCCATGGTCTCTAATACTTTGGTCAAGCCAACCTCCCTCCCTCACATACCCTCATTTTCTTCTCTGCTTGGCAAATACTTGCTTATTCTTCAAGGTACAGTTGAAAAGTGTAGCCTTATAAAAAAGAATGAGATCATGTCTTTTGTGAGAAAATGGATGGAGCTAGAGGCTGTTAATTTCAGCAAACACAGCAACAGAAGACCAAATACCACATGTTCTCACTTCTAAGTGGAAATTAAGTGATGAGAACTTATAAACACAAAGAAGGGAACAACAGACACTGGGGGTAACTTGAGACTGGAGGGTGGGAGGAGGGAGAAGAGCAGAAAAGATAACTATTGGGTATTGGACTTAATTCCTAGGTGATGAAAAAAACAAACCCAGTAACATGAGTTTACCTATGTAACAGACCTTCGAATATACCCCTGAACCTAAAGTGAAAGTTAAATAAATGTGTAGGTTTTCATCTCTCCATCATCTCCCCAGAGACAGGTTATGCATTTTCAGATCCTGGAAGCTCTGCCTGTAGCCCATTTTCCTAAGTAGTTTGTGTGACCCTCCCTTTCTTCCTTCTAAGTTACATCCTGGTGGGAGGCAGGACACTGAAGTACTTAGAACCCCTCAGAATGGCCAGATCCTGTTCATGCTTGGGCTAGAAGAATGGAACTTTTGTAATTCTGGACTTGTAAATGGAAGCACATCACTTACTGTGAACCACATCCCAGACAGACATGGGCCGGTGAAAAGAAATTCTTCCAGGTAACTCATTTTTTAAAATCAGAGGAAATTTGTGGATATTGAGTCTGGCCCCAAATATTAAAAAGCTTCTGAGTCTGATATTTTCACAGCAACGGCAGTTAAATAGGAACATGACCCAAATTATGCCCTCAATTTTCACTAAATGAATAAATGAACTAATTAGTATTTGTGTCCAAGGGCAATTGGTTGGCAGTTCTGAGTCAGAAATAAACAGAAGGACAGGGTCATCTGAGTGGTCCACCTGCAGACCTGAACAGCTCGTGGGTCCCTGCCCTGTCATGAGGCAGCCATGTCTTTGTGCTTGGGGAAACAAGAAGGAGGACATAAGTCCTGATCAGAAGCCACATCAAAGCTGCTCTACTGTGTTGAAGGGAGGGGAGGGTGGGGGACTTCTGACAACATGAAGGTTTTATTTGTTCAGGGAAAGACCAGAAACAACAGAAGTGTGATGTCAGGTGAGTAAGCCAAACTTGGCCAGGTATGTCATTCGCGTACTACGCATACTACACACTCTTGCTTCGGGAGGGAAAATCCATTAATGAATGCTAAACAATAGGATGCTACCTAGTGTATTCAGCATGTTTGCACGCCATTGACATCATCCAAATCTCTAAACAAGGCCATCCACATTCTGTATAAGTTATTCATGTGGTTAATAAGCATGGACAGAGGGCACATTGTTTACTAGGTTAAGTTCAGGCTACACAAGAAACGTAAAGGGTAGTCCTTAACTTTAAAGCATTTACAATTATACTCCAGGGTGTGTTTACATCTGGCCAGAGGAAGTCATTAAGGATGATGCAAATTTGTTCAAAGGGAACTCTTCAGATTATGGTTACTGCAGTAGGAGTTCAGACAAGGATTAAATGGTTATGAAATGGAATACCTAGAAACAGTATAGTGTAGAGGGCAAAATATAAGCGTTAGTTTGGACATGTCTGAGATCATGTTCTTACTCACCTATGATAAGTTATGTGACACAGTACATTTCTAGACCACTGAAGTTCCCAGGTTTAGTATCTACCAAGTAGAATTCACAATATCTATTCTGCAAAACTGTCAATGTGAATAAAAAGAGAAGATGTATCTCCATGGCCTGTCACTCACTAGTTTGAGTTCTAGTATCTTCCCTCCCTTACCTCACTGGCTTTTTCTGATTTGTAAGTGCATTATATTTCTTCTGTGTTTCAGTGGATCTGCTCATCCAGATGTCCTCATTGTAGGTTGGGTTCTCCAGGAAGAAGACAGAGATGGAGCTAGAAGCACAAGAAACTTTGGACGAGTAATACCTGTTGAAGGAAAAGGTAAGGAAGAAGCAGAAATGGGCAGAGGGAGCCATCAGAATGTGGCACAGATCTGTCAAAAGGTTCTCCCAGCCCAGTGTGGAACTTTATGCAAAGTGATTCTGCTGGAAGATTTGAACAAAAAAATGGCTAGGAGCTAGACCAACTATTTTGCCCAGCTACTGGCTGTGGGTATCGATAAGAACATTCCCTGGCAACTATTACCACCTCAGGTTGAGGGTCACTCCCAAGAATATATGACCCAGTTAGAAGGCTTAAGGAGTTAATAGCTGGAGGCTATCAGCTAACTAGAGGCCCTGTAGCTGGCCAAAGTTGAGCCTGTATAATATGTCTTCACATCTCCCCCTAAATGTTTGGGATAAGAGTTTCAATGTCCTAAAGTATCTGGCTTAGTATATGGGACTGAATTAGATAATGGGGAAAATCAGATGAATTATCTAATCACCTATAATTCTCTCAATTTCCTCTCATGCTTTAGACATGAGTAGTTTTCAACTATTATATTTATATTTCATTGATCTCAAGAGCTTTTAACAACCACCTGTTCCTACCCTCTCCCAGGAACAATTAATTTGGGTCTGTGCACATGAAGACACGATCCAGGCATTTATAATGTTTTACAGCCCCCAAGATGAGTGTAAGCTGCAGCCAGGCAGAAGGTCCACTGCATCTACTTAAGATTATGACCTATTAGGGGTGACTTTTCAATGCATGGAAAGAAGAGCTTCCAGGATGAAGGAAGGGCTCTTGGTCATGGCGTCCTCATCCTCCTCATCAGCATGGTAACAATGATGAAGACACAAAAATGCTTCCCTTGCCTAGGCACTGTGCTAAGCACTTTACGGACTTTACATAAAGGCTTTAGGAAGTTAGGGAATAGTCACCAAGACTCAAAGCTCCTTCATCATGGACCTCACTCTTGGCAACTTTGGTGATGTGGACTAAAATCAACAGCACCTAATTGTTGGTCAAAGGATCATTCTAGAACTTTGAGTTAGATTTACCTAGAATTCTTGTTGATGATGGTCTCCAGGCCCACTGCAGACCTCCCAAATCCCAGTCTCTGGGGCTGCACCTGAAAGGTTCATCTCAGCCTTCTCCCTGAGTAGCTTCTCTAGTCATAAAGCTTGGGAATCACTCTGCTGTATTTAGGGCTCTCCTCCTGTCATGCTTTCCTTTTCACATCCCCACCCCACCCCACCTCACTTCAGCTTCTCACCTCTCGGGCAACTTTCATGGAGTGGACAGCAAGAGCAGTGCATAGAAAGTTAGGGGTGACCTGTTTGCTCTGGACACCTATACACAGTACACTTTTTAAACATGATTATTCTGCTGTTCCTTGGTGATAACCAGGAAAATTGAAAGATAAATTTCAACCCTGAGCTCAAAGATTGACTTCCCAGGCATGACTCTACACTTGTGAAATCCTTGTGTGTTCATTCATTAAGGCTTGATGAACAACCTAGCGTGTCCGTAGAGTATGAAGGTGTCATGGATGACGATTTGACTCCACAAGTCATGCAAAGAAAAGCTTACATCACACAAAAGACAGACATTTATCCTGCAGATTGACCTCTTAATTGAAGGAAGAATACCTTCCATGAGCACACAGACTTTGGGAACACTGAGCTGGCCTGGGAGGTGAGAAAAGGTTCCCCCTCCACCCTGAGCAGAGGCCTGGGAGCTGGCTCTTGGGGGATGGGGAGATGGCTGGCTGGCGGAGAGGGCACAGAATATGCAAAGCATGCAGCTCTAGAAAGTCCTGGGGTGTTCTGGAAAGGGGGAGACATTGAAATGACCTGCAGTTGTGGGTGAAGAGACAGGAGATGAAACTGAAAGGTAGGATAGTCAGTTTGAATATTTCATCCTAGCAAACGAATTCAGGATTTTAGATGCATGGACAGATTTGGTCCAAAGGGAGACACTGACCTCCGTTTTGGATACACTGAGTTCCAATTGCTTCTGGTAGGTCTAAGAGTCACCTGGAAATCCTTTGAAACCTGAGAAGGTTTGAATCAGTAATAGGAGCCTCAGGTTGTCTTTGAAGCCATAGAAACAGATAAGATCATGTCTGAAGAAAGCGTGAGAAAACTCTAGCTACCAAATAGCTTGGAATGTCATCATTTCAAGTTTACAATTGGTATAATATAGCAACTCAGAAAAATGACAAATTAACTTTCTTATTCCGTAGAGTACACAGTTTTCTTTTTTCTTTCACATTAACGATGTGTAAAAGTGTTTTGTGTAGATTTTTCTCAACCATCCCAACCCACACTAATGGGACCAGACACAGTATAAATTTCACCGCTGGGGGTGAGAGGGTAATTTAGACTCTGGATGCCTGCCTGGTGACTGTCAGAGAAGGGTGGCTAATATTACCAACTGGGTGGTTGCTTTGTAATTTAGATACAATAAATCTAAAGCAAGTAATTTCCCTTCAGAACCTTGAATTGCCTCCTTAACGGAATGATTTTCAGTCTGGCTGAAGTTACATTTAAGCTATGGTGCTGGAAGAGCTTTTAGAAAGCATACCCAGAGGACTATTGATTGCACTCTTGTTTTAAATACAATTGGGTTTCCATTCACAGGAAATGTAGTGAAATGTCTTTTATGCTATCAACTTAAGATTTTGAGTACTTAAAGGAGTATTTTGTTTTGTGTTTCAGTAGGGCTATAAGAGCCTCTGTAAACGAGATATCACTTCCCCTCCTAGTTTATAAGTGTTGACTATTCATAGAGGCAGGGAGCTTGTTGATTTTAGACAAAACTTGAATAGGACTTATCATCTGCACGCTAAACAGTAGCAGTAAAGTAATAATAGAAAATTCTTATGCAATGTGTTCTGTGTGCTAGGCGCCGTTCAAGCAAACACACAGATAAACTCACTTAGTGGCCCCCAACCCTGTGAACTGGCCACTGGGGAGAAGGAGACAGAGAGATGTTAATGACCTGCTCTTGGCCACACAGCCTGTAAGTGTGGAAGCCAGGAGTCGAACTTGGGCTCTTGGGTCCCAGGGTCCACACACTGTACCAGGTGCTCTGCTTAACAACCTACTGTGTGCCTGGCTCTGTTCTGGAAGCCAGCAAGGTCACAGCGAATAAGGCATTCTATGTCGCCCAGCACCTGATTCTCTGGAACTTATACGTCAAAGATGCGGCATGGGGGAATGTGGTTTGGAATAATGCTTTGACATGAAAGAATGCTGTATGAAATTTATGACGAAGAATGTTTGAAATGGCTAGCATAATTTTTTGGGGAAAAATAAGCTTTAGTCAAAACTGATAACTGAGCTAATTAAAATCTCCTTTTCAAGCATATGCTAGCCGAAAAGACCTGTTTTCTTCTTTGAATTCCTCTTTGCTATATAAATGTAATGCTGAACTCCCAGTGCCAAGACCAGTTTAATTCATTTTCTCATTTACAAGTTAAGAGAAAGAACTTTCGTTAACATATTAGCTGTCTACTGCTTTGGGATAACGACCAGTTGGATTGATGAACTTTATATAATGATCTGTTGCCATGGTGATGAGCTTCCCCGTGAGTGGAAGCGGGTGTTTCATCATTACCTCCCTGATAATCTTGGAACTGTAACAGATACAAATACGAAACCTTTTCTTTTACTCTGCAGTGACTCTGGATTGATGAGACAAACACTAGAAATGTATCTGAGATACACCAGTGAGGAGTCAAATAGAAACAAAAATAATACCTATCTAGGCTCTACACAATTTGAAATAAAGCAATTTAGCTTTCTGGGTTAGTAGTCTCAATGTCCACAATGAACTTCTATGCCTTGCCATAGGTAACCATTGTCAATGGGGTCATTTATTTCATATGCAGGTATAATTTCTGCACAAGTAAGAAAAAAGTACAAATGTTTCTTTAAGCTATTAGAAAAGCAAGAGAACAGGTAAAAATAAATCAATGAATTTTGTATATACTGAACGTGAATGTTTACAAGCCCCACCCTGTGCATTTTGTTTTGAAGCCTAGAGGAAATATGCACTGTTTCTGTTTTCTGGAAATGCTTTTAACTTCTGTAATTTAGAATAATTAATTTAACTTGGGAATTCTTTGTTTTTCCAAGGTTTTAGGGTTTATCTGGATTTCAGCCAGAACACACACAGGAGGTTGTGATTTTCACTTTAGATATTGCATAAACATTAGCTATTTCATTGTTGGAGGTGTAAGGAAGTGTATAACAGGCTGCACAGTTACCTATAATCATGAAAAGTCTAAAACTATCATTTAAAATTATTTTTCATTGTAACTATGGTAAATGTTGAAACTAGCCACATTTCTTTTTCCTCTTTTTTTTTTTTATTTCTTACTTTCTGACAGAATTATTTTTACGCCCTCTCAAAACTTTGCAGGGGCTGAAAATTTTAGGAGTCTGTGAAACAAATACTCACTGTAATTAATCAGAGACCATTTCTTCTGATGCTGGAAAGCTCATTCTCCAGTGCCTATTTAGTTCTAATTTTACCCCCCAAAGAGCACCAGAGGCATTTCATAAAGGTTGTCAGCAGCAGCAGCCTCTACAGGAATTAATTTATAATCTCTTCCAAAATGGATAAATTTCATAAAATAGTACACGCCTCAAATGAATATTCTTGCAATTTTAAAAACCAGAATTATATAAATATAGAATTAAACAAAGTATATTAAAGTATTTTAAAATAATAGATATTTAAATAAGATTCATCTAATATTGTAATGACAGAAAAGAAAAAATATTAAATATAACAGACAATTTAAATTATCATTGTTTAGAAGTTGCATGATATTTAGGGTATAAAACAGAAAACAAATTACTTTCTACTATAGTCATTATCTTGGTCTGAACAAAATATCTCAGTAACAAAACATATTCTTTATATTCCTCACTCTTGATTTAAAGCAACTCCACACTCAAATGGACAATTTTTATACTTGCATTGATTTCAATTAATAAGTGAAAGAAGATTGCAAAATGGAATTTTATTTAAGTTATTAAATATCTGCAAGCAAGTTAAAGATAACAAAGTAGAAAGATATCAGCTATCTCCAAAGCCAAAATGAAGTCAATTCCAGCCACTGGTGACTGATTTTCCCACCTATGATCACTTGCTTAAGGGGATGTCAGAGTCTTTTTTCATCTCAGTTTTCAGTTTTTAGTTTTGCTTAAATCAATCTTGTGTCCTCATAAATGGTCTTCACCTTATTATAGTAAAACTGAAATAAGCACTCATTTATTAGTTTATTCTCTTGTTTGTTTTTTGATCTCACAGAAGACCGACCCCAAAGCCTGATAAAGAAGTCAGATCTATCCTGGTGTCAGTTGCATACGTATACTGGTTATCTGTATAGTGAATTCTCTGATGGGATAATTGCATGTGTATGAATGATTGCTTAATTCTTATTTTGAATAAAACTCAATAAACTGTTTTATCAGCCCAGTGACCCTCTTGGAATTTACAAGTCATCCTATCACTGATGCATTTTTAGGGGATTGCATGTTATCCTTTCAGACTTTCAAGACAGAAACACCTTTGAGATCTCTGAAACAGCACTCGATTGGAAATGAAGAAGGTCTAAGTTGTAGCCAACTAAGACATCCTCGGAAACATGTATTGAACTTCCTCCGTTTCTGTTTCCTTGTCAGTAAAATACAGTGTGTGTATTGATGTGCTTTAGGCCTCTCCTAACTGAAATGATTTAGATTCGTTGAAATTTCAATTTAGAAAATGTAGTGATCAGAGATGGTTTGCATCTGGGAGTTTGATTAAAAGCCAGCCAATACTGATTCTGGAGCTCATCTGTGTCACTCATTTGGAAGGGTTACACTGCCTCTCATGTTGGTCAGTGACCACACACCTTTCCTCCTCTTGTCAGCAGCTGGTCATCCTGGAGCTGCTCATTCAATGGACCTCTTGTCGGCCTCACTGAGGTCATCTTTCATCCTTACTTGAATCCTATTCTATGGGCATATCATGTGCATTTCTAGGCATCTGCCTTCTGACCATGACAGTTTTTTGGCCCTTTCCCTTTTGCAAATGAGTCCACAAAACTCTCTGAAAACTGTCATCATTTTTCAGAGGGGAAGGAAGAGAAAGAACCCTTCCAATGCTGCTTGCTGAGAGGAAGACAGTGATGAGAACTCAGCTTCCTCTTCTCTCAGCCTGGGTCTCCATGCAGAGAGTACTGTCTGTGGAGCCCAGGGCTCTCCCACTGGTGTTGCATTGCACTGCAGATAAGCAGCTTATTGGCAGACAGCCTTCGCCAAATGAAGACATTCATTTGCCTTCATATATATTTCTTGTTTGATTTAATAATTGGACTGTATTTGTTACATTAGAAAATTAGGAGTGGCCCATACGTTTCTGTATGGAGTTCGTGCTATGGGATTTTCAAATATTTGTGGAGATGGAACCCTTTATTCAAATGAAGTTGTATGACAAATTTCAATATGTGGCATGCAGTTAATGAAACTTGTAGATTGTGAATATTGCATTTTTGTGTGAGACTGAATAGCTGGCTTTTCAGGGTAACACTGGGACACCTCTGTGCACCAAGGTCTAGATCTCCGCTGCCCAAAACCATACCCACACACCACAAGGCTACTGGATACATGAAATGTGACTAGTTTGAACTGAGCTGCTCTGTAAGTCAAAAGTTCATCAAATTTCAAAGACTTAATATGAAAACAATGAATTGACCCCCCATCTCATTAATTATTTTTTAATATTGTTTATGTGTTCAAATGCTAATATTTTGTACTTATTCAGTCATCTAAAATTTATAATTAAACTAAATTTCAACTGTTTCTTTTTTATATTTCTAAATGAGGTTACCGGGAAATTCAAAAATTACTTATGTGGATTGTGAAATATCTCCACTGGACGGTGCTGGTCTAGGTAAATCCTGTCAGTTCCCACCTCCTCACACCAGTACTTGAAGATTTGGGGGATTTTAATCATTGATACAGCTTCCACAGGTCCCAAATGCAGGCTGCTCTGTTCCCAGATGCTACGTTACAAATTTGTCTTGGCAGCTTTACTTAGGACTGCAGTGTGCTCTAAGAACATCATTTCATTTAACCCCAAATGCTTTTTTTATTCTCTGATGAAGAGCACATTTTTCTTTTGAGTTACTCTACTCGTAGTGTGCTTAGGAACTCATTTGTTTCAGGACATGAACGTATTTTTCTATGGGTTAGAGTTTAGTAAAACAAGATTCTGTGTTTTATAGGTCATTTCTTGTAGCTGGAATTCTTTAGGGGAATTTCTTCTTGTCCTGATACGGTTACACTCCAGTCTTTTGATGAGTGTTGTGTAAATATTTCTCCCCCAGAAACCACATTTAAACTGGAATTTACTACTGTTTTATGTGACATTGTGCAAACTTTACCTTTGTAAGCCATTTTCAGGGATGCCCTTTGGCTTTTTCCTTCGGTCATTTTTCTAAGGGCTCAGATTGTTGAGTTTGAAATGGCAGCCTCTTTTTATTACGGTCATCTAATTTTACCTCTACTTTTTCTACCTGTCATCACATTTACTTCTGGTCTTCCATGACTTCATTGGTCACCAGCAAAAACCATTATAAGGAATGGTTTGGACGTACAATCTAGTGGTCTGTGCCCAGAAGGGTTCTCAGATGACCAACAAGCACATCAGTGAAACCTCTTACTTGTTCGAGGTCTCGTCTAGTGATGGTGTATGGCATGGTTCTGGTTTCTTTGGGCAGTTATCTCTCTTCTAGAAATATTACTTGCTTTGTGTGTGTGTGTGTTTTCTTTCTTTCTTCTTCTTCTTTTTTTTTTTTTTTTTTTTTTTTTGGTTAGTTTACTTCTGTGAACTTTTCTGTATTGTTTGATATATATATATATATATTTGAGATGGAGTCTCACTCTGTCACCCAGGCTGGAGTGCAGTGGCACGATCTTGGCTCACTGCAAACTCTGCCTCCCAGGTTCATGCTATTCTCCTGCCTCAAGCTCCTGAGTAAATGAGACTACAGGTGCCTGCCACCACACCAGGCTAATTTTTTTGTATTTTTAGTAGAGACGGGGTTTCACCATGTTAGCCAGGATGGTCTCGATCTCCTGACCTTGTGATCCACCCGCCTCAGCCTCCCAAAGTCCTGGGATTACAGGGATGAGCCACCATGCCCAGCCTAAATAAGTATATTTTATAAAAAACATTATAAATTGATTTACTTAACGATGACAAATACAAAGGTTTTAACCATTGGGCTGGATATGACAGTTTAAAAAGTCAAATTTTTGCCTCCTAGCCCTATTTTTTTGTTTGGAAACAGTGAATTGGAAAATGGGGTGTAATATGGCTTTAACATTCTATTGTGAAGTATAACAGAGATACAGAAACTTACATAAGACACATGTAACTATGAATTATTATGAGTCAAACATCCTCACTTCTTTACTTTTCGTCATAGTGTGCTATGTAATTGTGCATCCTTAAACATTGTAAGTTGGTTTTGTACATTTTAAATATGTTTTTTAAACAGTTTTATTAAGGTATAAAAGTCCTACAATATACTGCATGTTTTAAAAGTGGACACTTTTATGTCTTGATATGTTTACACACCAAGAGCATCAATACAATTGCAACAATTAACATTGATTTGAAATTGAAATTTGAAATTTTAGGGCAATTAATATGTTAATTAATGTTTGAAATCCTCAATTATAATGCTTTCCTCCTTCTCCTTCATCAACCCTTCCCCTTGTTCCCAAGCAACCACTGGTCAGCTTTCTGACACTTTAGAGAGTTTGCATTTTATGTAAACAAAAATTTGTAACATGTACCCTCTTTTTCTGATGTTTTTCACTAACAAAGTATTTTGCTCTCTATCAGTATTTTGATTTATTAATAATTTGTTATTTTTAATGTTGAGTGTTATTTGATTTTATGACTATATTGCAATTTATCCAGTCACACACTCATGAATATCTGGGTTGTTTCAATTTTTGTGCTATAATAAATAAACCTGATATAAACATTCATGTACACATTTTTGTGTGGACATATGCTTTCATTAATCTTGAGTAAATACCTAGATGTGTAACATTTGAGTCATATGGTCCATCTATCTATAAATTTTCAAAACTGCCATATTGTTTTCCAAAATGGCTGTACCTTTTTTTTAAAAAAATTCACACTAGAATTGTATGAGTATTTCAATTGCACTTCATCCTTGCCAGCACTTAGTATGATAAGTGGTTTGTTAGGAAAGGTGTTAATTTCCAAATTGGTGGTGATTTTCCACATCTTTCTGATTCATTCCCTTGTTCTCAGGGGACATACATTGTGTGACTTGAAATTTTTAAAGTTTATTGATAATTTTTAATGGCCTAGAATATAGTTGTATTAGTTTGTTTTCACACTGCTGTAAAGAATTGCCTGAGACAGGGTAATTTATAATAAAAAAAGAGGTTTAATTGACTCACAGTTCCTCATGGCTGGAGAAACCTCAGGAATCATACAATTGTAGGAAAAGGCCAAAGGGAAGCAAGGCATGTGTGTGACAGCAGAAGAGAAAGTGAATGGGAAAGTATAACATCTTCAAACCATTAGATCTCATGAGAACTCACTCACTATCATGAGAAGAGCATGGGGGAAACTGTCCCCATGATCCAGTCACTTCACCTGAGGTCCCTCCCTCAGCATGTAGGGTTTAAAATATTAGATGAGATTGAGGTGAGGACACAGAGCCAAACCATATCATTCTACCTCTGGTCCCTCCCAAATCTTAGGACTTTTTCACATTTCAAAAACAATTACGTTTTCCCAACAGCCCCCCAAATTCTTAACTCGTTCCAGCATTAACTCAAATGTCCAAGTCCAAAGTCTAAGTCTCATCTGAGAAGAGGCAAGTCCCTTCCACCTATAAGCCTGCAAAATTAAAAACTAGTTAGTTACTTCCAAGATACAATAGGGTTACAGGTGTTGGGTAAATGTTCCCTTTCCAAATGGGAGAAATTGGTCAAAACAAAGGGGCTACAGGCCCCATTCAAGTCTGAAATCCAGCAGGGCAGTCACATCTTAAACCTCCAAAATGATCTCCTTTGACTCCATGTATCACATCCAGGTCACGCTGATGTAAGAGGTTGGTTCCCATGGTCTTGGGCAGCTCTGCCCTTGTTGCTTTGCAGGGTACAGCCCCTGTGACTCCTTTCAAGGACTGGTGTTGAGTGCTTTTTCAAGTGTACCGTGCAAGCTGTCCATTCATATACCATTCTGGGATCTGGAGGATGGTGGCCCTCTTCTCACAGCTCCACTAGGCAGTGCCACAGTAGGGACTCTGTATGGTGGCCTCAACACCACAATTTCCCTCTGCTTTGCTCTAGTAAAGGATTCTTCATGAGGGCTTCACCCCTGCAGCAGACTTCTGCCTGGACATCTAGGTGTTTCCATACATCCTCTGAAATCTAGGTGGAGGTTCCCAAAGCTCAACTCTTGTCTTTTGTGCACCCATAGGCCTAACACCATGTGGAAGCCACCCAAGCTTGGGGCTTGCACCCACTGAAGCCAGAACTTGAGCTATAACTTGGCCCTTTTCAGCCACTGCTGGAGTTGGAGCAGGAGGGATGCAGGGTGCCATGTCCCTGGTTTCACAGAGCATCTGGCCCTGGGGCTGGCCCAAGAAACCGTTTTCCCCTCCTTGGTCTTGGGGCCTGTGATGAGAGGAATTTTCCAAACTGTTAAGCTCTGCTTCCTCTTTAAACATAAGTTCCAATTTCAAACTATCTGTTTATGAGTGCATATAACTGTATGCTTTCAGGAAAAGCCAGGTCACCTCTTGAATGCTTTGCTGTTTAAAAATTTCTTCTGCCGGATACCCTAAACCATCTCTCACAAGTTCAAAGTTCCACAAATCTCCGGGGCAGGAAAAAATGCCACCAGTCTCTTTGCAAAAACATAGAAAGAGTGACCTTTGCTCCAGTTCCCAATAGTTTTGCATCTCCATCTGAGACCACCCCAGTCTGGACTTTGTTGTCCATATCAGCACTTTGATCAGAACCATTCAACAAGTCTCTAGGAATTTCCAAACTTTCCTACATCTTCCTGTCTTCTGAATCTGCCAAACCATTTCAACATCTGCCCATTGCCCTGTTAGTTCCAAAGTCACTTCCACTTTTTCAGGTTATCTTTATAGCATTGCATCATTGTCCCAGTACCAATTTTCTGTATTAGTCAATTTTCACATGGCTGTAAAGAACTATCTGAGACTGGGTAATTTATAAAGAAAAGAGGTTTCATTAACTCACAGTTCTGCATGGCTTCTAAGGCCTCAGGAAACTTACAATCATGGCAGAAGGTGAAGGGGAAGCAAGACACATCTTACCTAATGGCAGGAGAGAGAGGAAAAGGGAAAGTGTTACACATTTAAGCCATCAGATCTCATAAGAACTCACTCTCTATCACAAGAACAGCATAGGGGAAACTGTCCCCATGATCTAATCCCCTCCCACCAGGTCTGTAATGGTTAACATTGAGTGTCAACTTGATTCGATTGAGGGATGCAAACTATTGTTTCTGAGTTTTTCTGTGAGGGTGTCGCCAAAGGGGATTAACATTTGAGTCAGTGGATTGGGAGAGGCAGAATTCCCCTCAATCTAGGCAGTCAGCCAGAATAAAGCAGGCAGAAGAAGATGGAAAGAGGAGACTGGCTGAATCTTCTGGCCTTCATCTTTCTCCTATGCTGAGTGCTTCCTGCCCTCAAACATTGGACTCCAAGTCTTTCAGCTTGTGGACTCTTGGACTTCCACCAGGGTTCGTGGGTTGTTGGTCCCTGATTGAAGACTGCACTGCCGGTTTCCCTCCTTCTGAGGTTTTGGAAATTGGACTGACTTCCTTGCTCTCCAGCTTGCAGAAGGCCTACTGTGAAACTTCACCTTGTAATCGTGTGAGTCGATACTCCTTAATAAACGCCCCTTTATATACACATGTGTCCTATTAGTTCTGTCCCTCTAGAGAACCCTGAATAAAATAAGGTCCCTCCCTCAACACAGGGGATTAAAATTCAGGATGAGATTTGGGTGGGGACACAAAGCCAAACCAATGGTCTAACCTGGTAAAGGTATCATATGCACTTGAAAATAATGTGTATTCTACAGTCATAGGTTGGAGGATTTTATAGATCTTATTTAGATACATTTGGTTGATAATGCTTTTTAAGTTTTCTATGTAATTTTATTGGTATTTTTTAACATTGTAACACATATCTCTATGAAATTATTTTATTAGGGTGTTAAAACATTTGACCATAGGTGTGAATTTGTCTGTCTTTGCAGTTCTATCAGTTTTGGCTCATGCATTTTAAAATTTTGTAATTAATTGCATACGTGTTTAGGATTGCTATGTCCTCAATGTATTGACTTCTTATCATTATAAAATGACCCTCTCAATTTCTGCTAATAGTCTTTGCCTTGAAATGTGTTTTGGTATTAATTGAGCCATTGTGGCAATGTTTTAATTCATGTTAGCTTAATATATCTTTTCCCATCATTTTATTTTAAGCAATTTGTGTCTTGTTTTGGTAAGCAGCTTGTATTTAGGTTTTTTTTGTTAATATGACCCTGCAGTTTTTTATGTTAATATTTTTTTTTTGTTAATATGACCCTGCAGTTTATGCCTTTTTAATTGCTTTTTAACCCATTTATGATAATGTAATTTTTGACTTGGTTGAGTATATTATCTTACATTTTGTTTTCTATTTGTCTTACCTTTTCTTATTTCATGTTTTTCTTAAATTTTCTATCAGATTTTAGATTAATCATTTTAGATAATTTTATTTTACAATATTTCTTGGCATATTCTCTCTCTCTTTGTGTGTGTGTGTGTGTGTGTGTTTTCATGCTTGCTTTAGGGTTTATAGACTTCCTTTTTAACTGATCTAACTTAATTAACATAGTTACTTTGTGTGTTGAATCCTATGGCAGCATACTTCCATTTCCACATTCTCAGTATTTGTACTGTTTTTGTCATTCATTTTACTTATCTTTCTGTTATAAACCACAGGATTTATTATCATTGCTTTTGTTCTAAACATAAAAATATCCTTAAAATATTGCATTTATAAGAAATGTATTTTACGTTTACCAACATTCTTACTATTTCTGGTGCTTTCCATTTCTTTGTGTATATCTTGATTTCTGATGGGTTTCATCTTCCTGCTTCTTCAAGATGTCCATTTAATTTTTTTTCTTTTTTTTTTCTTTGATAATACAGGTCTATGGGGATAAACTCTCTTGGAAGAAAAGATATTCTGAAATCATTAATCTACATTTTAGAAAGATTTTTTGGGGGGAATAGAATACTAAATTGACCTTCTTTCCTCTACAGTACTTTAAAAATATTGCTCCACTGCCTTTTGACTTTGTTATTCTCATCTTTGTTTTCCTATGTATAAAATGTCTTTTTATCTTACAGCTTTTAAGATTTGATCCATGTTATTGGATTTGTGCAATTTGATCATAAAGTGACTTGGTGCAATTTTTTTTCATATTTCTTGTGATTGGGATTTGTTGAACTTGCCAGATCTGTGAGCCTATAGTTCACATTAAATTTGAAAAAGTTTCAGAAAAAGTTTTGGCTCTGATTTCTTTCAAAAGTTTTTATCTTTACATCTCACGCCCATTTTTCCTTTGCTGACACCAATACATACAAAAGTAAGTTTTGAATTCTCCCCTACTTCTCACTGATACTCTGTATTATTTTTCACTCTTTTTTTTCTTCTCTCAGCTTTATTTTGAGCAATCATTATTACCGTGGTCAAGTTCACTGATCTTTTATACTGTAGTGTCTAATATGCTGTTAATCTCATCAAGTGTATTTTTCATTTCAGATATTGTAGCTTCATCTCTAGAAGTTTGATTTGTGAATGTGTGCTTAATATTTTTCATATCTATACCTAATGTGCTTTATCTGTTTTTTAGCTTTTTGAACATATAAATTAAGATTATGATAATGTTTTAAATGACATGATCATCTAATGCTATCAGTGTGACATTTCTAGATCAGTTTTTAATTTTTTAAGCTGTTCATTGGCACATAACGATTACACTTATTTCTGGGGTACATGTGATATTTTGATGCATGTATTAAAAGTGTAATAATCAGATCAGGGTAATTAAGATATCCATCACCTCAAACATTTATAATTTCTTTGTATTGAGGGCATTTCAAATATGTCTTCTACCTATTTTGAAATATACAATAAATTACTCTGAATCACAGTCACCCTACTGTGCTATTGAACACTAGAACTTATTTAGGTCAGCTTTGATTACTGACTTTCTCTTATAAATCATGTACCCTGCTTCTTCGAAGGCCTGAAACTTTTTTATTTCAGGGCAATAAATATGAAATATTATTTATTATAAAAATAAATATGGATTTATTGGATAATAAATATAGATAATACATAAATGTAGATGCTAGACATTGCATATTTTATGTTTTTGGATACTGGATATTTTTGTATTCTTACAAATGATCTTGATATTTATCATGAACTGCAGCATAGTTACTTAGAAGTAGTTTGATTCTTTAAGATCTTGCTTTTTATCTTGAATTTAGACCAGAACATTATTTAGTCCAAGGCTAAACTTTCCTATTACTGGGCTGAATCCCTCTACCTGATGACTTCTAAATTATTATTTTGGCTGGTAGGAATAATAACATCTTCTGACCTATATGAGTCCTGAATATGGTTTTCTGTAATCCTTTAAGGATTAAAGCATTCTTTCCCTGGCCCTGGGTATTTTCCTCATCTGCATGTGCTGGTTGGTACTCAAGTGAAGACTTAATGAAGAGCATCCTCATATGTCCAGAGCTCCTTCTTTCTCTTGTGCTCTCCTTTCAGGCACTCTGCCTATGAACTCTGGCCATATTATAACCTCCCTGAACTACTACTTCTGCCTCTGCAGCTAAGGGAAGCCACAGGACTCCATGTGAGTTCTAATTCCCAGAGCAAGAGCCTGGAGACTGTCTACAGGCAGGAAGCTGATGCAATCACAAGATTCATCTCATTTCTTTCTCTTTTCTCTGGGATCATTTGCCCACACTGACCTGTGTACAACTATGCATGTTTATATTGTGCAATTTGATAGCTTTAAAATATGTCTACACTCATGCAACTACTACAACAGTGATGATAATACATATATCGTGACAGTTTTGGTTTTTCTATTTTCCCCAGTTTTGTAGACGTTTCTAAAAGGAGGTAACTACGTTTTTTATTCCTCCTTGGCCAGAAGTCAAGATTGCCTTTCTTGAGGCCTAGGCTGCCTTTCAAGTTCATTTCAGACTCAAGAGCTCTTTAGCCCACAGTGACAAGGCTTGCGGAAACTGAAGTTCTGACTGCTGAGATTGGCAATTCTCCTCTGGCTAGGGGTGGTTTCAATGCTCCCTCCAGGGCTGGGCATCAGCTAAGTTTGGTCCACTTTTTCTTTGTGCTGTAATAGGAAGGCACTCTATTAAGGCCTCATGGTTGCTGAGTTCTTCCTCTCCCCAAAACATAAAAATGCTCTCTGTACCATGCTACTGCTACCAGGAGATGGGGCAAAGATGGCATCAGCAATTCAGGACTGTGTTTTCTACCTCTTCAGTGCCTCTTTCAGCAATATAAAGTTAAAACCAAGTACTGTGAGTGCTCACCTAGTTTTTAGTTCTTAAAAAGGTGCAGGGTTTGTGTGTGTGTGTGTGTGTGTGTAGATAGTTGTTAAATTAGTGTTCTTTTTGGGAGGACAATCAGTGGAACCTTCTATTCTGCCATCTTGCTCTGCTCCCCAACACAGTTACTGCTTTACATTTTTCAAATACTTACACATATATTTGATTTTCATCCTGTTTACTAATCATAATTTGTAAAATTAGATAAATAGGTCAGGCTGTAGGATCAACATTTTAATGATGTGGAATCTGAGTCAGAGAGCATAAGCAACTTGTCCAAAGGATCATCAGTTGTGTCAAAGCAAGAATTGCAATGGACAATGTGAAACAGGCAAAGAAGACTTTATTGAAGACTACTGCAATAAATGAGAGAGGGCAGAATTGAGTCTGAACTAAATTCTGTCAAAACAGAGTGGTGGCATTTATAACAGTGCCAGAGGACATCTGGGGGGCTAATGATCTATGGAATGTGTCCAGCACCTTGAGTTTTCCCTGAGTTTGCAAGTGTTTTCCTTTGTGATTAGGCCATTTACATTTGCTAATTGGTATCTTTTGAAATTAGGCTTCTATTCTCCCACAGAGACTCAGAGATAGGGGCACTATCTTCCTTGATGATTACATATCAAAAGGATTACTTCTAATCTTTGAATTGTAAAATTGGCAAAAGACTTTTTAAAAGATTACATCTCAAAGGGTAGAGAAAGAATTTTTAGTTGCAAGGTTTCTAAAGTAAATGCTTTAAGAAAATCAAAGTTGGGTTCTAGACTCAGAAAGAAGCCTGTCTAGAGTTGGTCAAGTGGAGGGGGACTTTAAGAGCTTCTCAGTCCATTTTAAAACAAAAACTAGAGTTCTGAGCACTTTCACCCGTTTAGGCTTTATTCAGCCCATGGGAACAAGAGCTCCGTATGGCTGAGGCTTATCCATTTCCAAGTTCTATTAGTCTTCCAGCATGGTGGCTGTCTTAAGACAGGCTCCATAAATACTTGTTGAATAAACAAATGAACCCTGTGCCCCTCATATCACTACTATGTTATTTCATAACATATCTAAATCTTTATGAGGTAGTGAAACTCTCCCGTACTGAAAAATGTGTTGATCTAAAACAGCAGCAAATGGATTGAACCCTTTTGGGCCTCAGGTGCTTATTTTATTTTGTTTTATTAGCTAGTTAGGGGGAGAATAAAACAGACAATGGGAAGAACCTTAAACTGTACACAAATTAGAAAGTAATAGAATTGCAATTTTTCTTTATAAACCTGGAGGAAAAAATGAGAATATTAAAAAATTACTTTTCCTCCATTTAGGTGAGTGTGTGTAGACAATATTTTTCAGTTAGCTTCTAATAATTTCATCTAGACCACAAAATTAACACCTCCTTAAGAAAATTAATATAAAAAAATTGGTAAATGTAGAGCAATTGTTGCCTGAAAGGACAAAGTTTTAAGGGTGGAGTTAATAGGTTGGCACCTTCATTAATTATATATTCTCTAAAGATAGCATCTGCATGATCTAAAAAGCACACATTGTAATAGAGAGAAGTTTCAGGATCCTACTAGATATTTCTTTGCCCAGAAACACACTAGTCATTCAGCATGAATCACACACAACATTCAGAATGATATTTTTACACACATTCAGTTTATAGGACATATTGTCTGCTTTCAAAATGAATATAATGTTTTTGAAATCTCAACATTTTGAATTTTGCTCCTATTGGCTATGGTTTAGCCTGTAAAGACTATGGCCTTTCTTTCGTTAACGTATTCATCACGTATTTCTTGAACTTAATACATGTAAAGTGCTGAGCTGGCCCCGGCTGTGTGGAAAAGGGTGATGCAGGCCTGGCCCTGCTCTCATTGGGCCAACAGTTTAATGTGAAATTTTGGCATATGTAACATGTGCTTAATATGTATTGTGGATTTTAGTTAAAGGGATTAACTTAGTGTTAAATGTATTTCCAAATAGATTCGTTATTTAAGTCAGATTCTGGAATAGATTCAAATTTAATCTACTAGTCTAAAACTCCTGTTAATAATTTTTTTAAGTCATTACTTTTTTGGAGAAGTTTTACATTCATAACAAAACAGCAGCATTGAAAGAAAGGTAAAGATATTTCCCCATAAACTCTGCCCTCTGTAGCTGAACAACCTCCCCAATGATCAACATTCCCTACCTGAGTGATACATTTTTTGTAACTGCTGAACCTACATTGACACATCATTGTCACTCAAAGTCCATAGTTTGCCTTAGGGTTCACTCTTGGTGTTGTGCATTCTAAGGGTTTAGACAAATATACAATGACATGTGTTCACCATTATAGTATCATACACAGTAGTTTCACTGCTCTACATTCCTCTGTGCTACACTTATTTATACTGTCTTCTCATCTAACCACTCACAAACAGCAATCTACTTATTATCTCCATGATTTTGCCAAAATGTCATATAGTTGCAGTTCCACAGTATGCAGCATTTTCATATTGGTGTCTTTCACTTAGTACTATGCAATTAAGGTTCCTCCATGTCTTTCCACAGCTTGGTAGCTCATGTCTTTTTAGCACTGAATACTATTACATTATATGGATATATACAGGATATTTACCCATTTACTTATAGAATACATGTTGGTTGATTCCAAGTTATGGAATTTATCAATATAGCTTCTGTAAACATTTGTGTGCAGGTGTTTCTGTGGACATACATTTTCAACTAATTTGGGTATATAACAAGGAATGTGATTGCTGAATTATATGGTAAAAAGATATTTAGTTTTATGTTAGGCTAAAAAATAAGTCTCATAATTTCAAATAGAAAAAGTCAAAATCATATCAAGTGTTTTAGACTGCAGTGGAATAATAGTAGGAAACAGCACAGAAAGGAACCCTGTAAACTATAAAAATACATGGAAATCAAACAATATACTTCTGAATAAGCTCTGAGTCAATTTCAAAATTAAGAAAGAAATTTAAAAAAATGAAACAAATGAAAATGCAAACACAACATACCAAAATTTCTGGAATACAGCTAAAGCTGTGTTAAGAGGGATGTTCATAACATTAAGTGCCTACATCAAAATACTCGGAAAGATCACAAATTAATACCCTAACATTGCACCTTTTCAAAGAACTAGAGAAACAAGGACAAGCCAAATCCTCAGCTAGCAAAAGAAAAGAAATAAAACATCAAAATAAAAAATACAAAATCAGAGCAGAACTAAATGAAACGGAGACCAAAAATGATACAAAACATCAAAGAAATAAAAGTTAGTTTTTTGAAAAGATAAAGTTGATAAACAATTAGCTGGGCTAATCAAGAAAAGAGGAGAGAAGATTCAAATAAACACAATCAGAAATGAAAAAGGAGACATTACAACTGATATCACAGAAATACTAAAAATCATCAAAGACTACTATGAAGAATATATACTCACAACCTAGAAAACTTAGAGGAAATGGATCAATTCCTGGAAACATACAATCTCCGAAGATTGAATTACAGACAAATGAAAATTCTGAACAGACCAATAATGAGCCATGATGAGATTGAATCCATCCCAGAGTCAGATGGATTCACAGATAACTTCTACCAAACATGAAAAGAACTCAAAAAATTTAATTTATCACATAAAGAGAATGAAGGACAAAAACGATATTATCAACTCAATAGATATAGAAAAAAGCATCTGATAAAATTCAGCACCCCTTCATGATATATAAAAAAAAGTTCAACAAACTAAGAACATACCTCAAAATAATAAAGGCCATATATGCAAAACCCACAGCCAACATCCTACTGAATGGAGAAAGGTTGAAAACATTTCTCCTAATAACTGGAACGAGACAAGGCTGCCTACTTTCACCACTTCTTATTCAACGCAATGCTGTAAGTCCTAGCTAGAGCAATCATTCATGAGAAAGACATAAAAGGCATCCTGATTGAAAAAGAGGAAGTCAAATTATCTATTTGCTGATAATATAATCTTATATCTAGAAAACCCTAAAGACTCTGTAAAACACTCTTAGATTTGATAGATGAGTTCAGTGAAGTTTTGGGAAACAAAATCAACATACACAAATCAGTAGCAATTCTACACAGCAAAAACTTAAGCTGAAAACTAAATCGAGAAGATAATCCTATTTTTAATAACTGAAAAGGAAATGTCTTTTTAGGTATTTAACTAAGGGGTGTATTTAAACAAGGAAGTGAAAGATATCCATAAGGAAAACTACAAAACACCAATGAAAGAAATTGTAAATGACACAATTAAATAAAAAAAACCCATGCTCAGTGATTGAAAGAATTAATATTGTTAAAATGGTCACACCTCCCTACAAATTCAGTGCAATCCCTATCAAAATGCCATCATTTTCCAGAGAATTAGAAGAAAATAAAATATATATGAAAACCAAAGGAAGCCAAGATGCCATAGCAATCTTAAGCAAAAAGAGCAAAGCTGGAGGCATCACATTATGTGACCTCAAATTAGGATATAGTCATCAAAAAAGCATGGTATCTGGTATAAATATATCAACAAAAATAAATGAAACAGAATAGAGAATCCAGAAATAAAGTCACATATCTAGAAGCAACTGATCTTTGACAGAGTCAGCAAAAACATAATGGGGAATTGACGCTCTTTTCAACAAATAGTGCTGAGAAAATTGAATTGCCATATGCAAAAGAATGAAAAGGGACCCCTATCTCTCACTATATACCAAAACCAACTGCAGATAGATGAAAACTTAAATTTAAAACCTGAAACTATAAATATATTACAAGCAAACCTAGGAAAAACTCTTCTGGTCATTGGTCTAAGCAAAGAATTAATTATTAAGACCTCAAAAGCACAAACCAGGCCAGGCACAGTGGCTCACACCTGTCATCCCAGCACTTTGAGAGGCTGAGGTGGGTGAATCAGTTGAGCTCAGGAGTTCAAGAACAGCCTGGCCAACATGGTGAAAGCCCATCTCTACTGAAAATACAAAAATAAGCCAGAAGTGATGGTGCGTGCCTGTAATACCAGCTACTCGGGAGGCTGAGGCAGGAGAATCGCTTGAACCCAGGAGGCAGAGGTTGCAGTGAGCAGAGATCGCACCACTGCATTCCAGCCTGAGGGACAGAGTAAAACTCCGTCTCAAAAAAAGAAAAAAAAAAGGAATAGTACAAGCCAAAAAAAAAAAACCAAAATGGACAAATGGGATTTTTAACTAAAGTGATGCTGCACAGCAAAGGAAGCAATCAACAACATGAATAGATGACCTGCAGAATATGAGAAAATATTTGCAGGGAACTAATGCCCAGAATTTACAAGGAACTCAACAACAACAACAACAACAACAACAAACACACACACACACACACACACACACACACACACACACACACGAATAACCTCAATAAAAAGCAGGCAAAGAAAATGAAAACAAATGTTTTAAAAGAACACATATGATAGCCAACAAGCATATGGAAAATAGCTCAACATCACCAATCAACAGAGAAACACAAATTAGAACTACAATGAGATGTCATCCAACACCACTCAGAAGGGCTGTTTTTAAAAGTCAAAAAAGTCACAGATACTAGTGAGGTTGCAGAGAAAAGGGAATGCTTACACACTGCTGGTGGGAATACAAATTAGTACAACCCCTATGGAAAACAGTATGGATATTTTTCACAGAGCTTGAAATAGAAACACAATTTGATCCAGCAACCCCATTGCTGGGTACCTACCCCAAGGAAAATAAATCATTATGTCAAAAAGATACCTGAACTTGTATGCTTATCACAGTGTTATTCACAATAGCAAATATATGGAATCACTTTGCGTCCATCAAAGGATGATTGGATTTAGAAAGTAGTATATACATGCAATGGAATATTATAGCCATAGAAAGGAAAGAAATCATGTCTATCTTAGCAACATAGATGGAACTGGAGGCCATTGTCTTAAGTAAAACAAATTAGAAGCAGAGTCAAATACCAGATGTTCTCACTTATAAGTGGGAGCTAAATAATGTGTACTCATGGACACAGACTGTGGAAAGACAGTCATTAAAAACTAAGAAGTGTGGGGGAACAAAATGGGAAGGCTGATGAGAAATTACTGAGTAAAATCTACATTATTTGAGAAACTGATATAGTAAAATCTAAGACTTCATAACTACACAATAGACGCATCTAAGGAAATTGCACGTGTACCCCTTAAATTTACACATTTTTTTAAATCACCAAACTGTCTTCCAATGGCTGAACCATTTTGCATTCCCACCAGAAAAGGATGAGCATTTCTGTTATTGCACAGTCTCATTTTTGGTGAGGTCAGTGCTTTGGATTTTGGCCACTCTAATAGGTGCATAGTGGTATTTTATTGTTTTAACTTACAATTCCTTTGTGACATATAAAGTCGAGCAGTTTTTCATACGTTACTTTGCTATCTGTGTATTTTCTTTGGTGAGGTACCTGTTCAGTTCTTTTGCCCATTTTTTAATCAGGTTGTTTATTCTCTTATTGTAGAATTTTAAATGTCCTTTGTATATTTTCATTAGCAGTTGTTTATTAATGTGTCTTTTGCAAATATTTTCTCCGTAAGTCTGTGCCTTGAAACTCATTTCCTAGACAGTGCTTTTTTTTGTTTTGTTTTGTTTTGCAGAGCAGACACTTTAATTTTAATGAAGTCCAGCTCGTTGATTATTTCTTTTCATGGATCATGTCTTTGGTATTGTATCATTTAGTTTCTTAATAAAAAAATATACTGAATTACAAATACAAATCGTTCAGGTATGCTCCCACGGATTTACAAGGACTCATAAAGTTCCTGACACTGAAGCTAGGTTTGCTCCATAAAAATAAAGAAAATATATTTGCAACATATTATGGAAAAAGGCTATACTGTCACTTCCAAAAGCACCTCTCCCCCTACCTTTGGTCAATCACTCCCGTGCACACACTCACCCACACATTTAAACACAAAAACACATATAAAAACACTTTTTGATTCTACCAAGCTATTATGTAATTGAAGCAAATAGTCACACAAAATAAACAAGGGAAAGTGAAAGCAGACTCCTGCAGCCAGTCTTGAAGTCCAACCATCTTGACTACCCCATGGGAGCTCGTGGGGATACTCTCCAAATTCTGTGGATGCAGGTTCAGATTCTGAAGAGTGACCCAGAATGGCAGCTTATTTCTAAAGTCTTATCCATACATGACACAGTTCAACTAAATTATTTCTATATTGCAGAGATATTTTAATGCAGTAGTTTTCAGAAAAAGAGATGACATTCATAATCAATCATTAATGTAATGAGTTGGAAGAAACTTTTAAAACATAATGTAATATAACATAATAGAATAAAATGCAAGAGAATAAATAGGATAGAAAGTATGATGGTAAGTTGTACATATGGAAGGTAACATGTGACTTTGGAAATCACACCACTGCACTTCAGCCTGAGGGGAAAGAGTGAGACCCAGTCTCAAAAAAAAAAAAAAAAAAAAAAAGAGAAAATTTTGTTTCTCCTTGTTAATGTAGGTTTACTAGTTGCCACGTGAGATGCAGTTGTTATTGAGTACAGAGATTTCTAAAAAAAATAAAATAGAAAACCATTTTTTTCTGAGTAATAAACATTACATTTACGGAAGTTGAATACGCGCAGAGATGCATCAGTTGGGGTATTTGTGCATTTTCCTGTTTTTGACTTTCAGAATTCAGTCAAATCTTGCTGATACAGCAATGTTTGTTTGCACATAAGACACTTTTATGTTAGAATTTACAAAATGCATAACTCGATACTCTCACCTTGTGGGTTTCTCAAGAGTAGCTGTTGACCCTTCTTGTTTTTTTTCTAATTCCGCCAATAAAATCCTCTTTAACAGGTAAGTTTCCCTTAAAGAAACAGAAAATGGGATAAAAAAGGGACTGTATCTTCATTGTTATCCTTGACTGCTATGGAGAGGAACCTGTGGAAAGCTGAGCTTCAGAAGTTCCTATAATCCCCCTGTATGATAGAGTAGAGTAGACAGGATATCGCAAACGTGAGCTCTTCTCTGAATAAAATGACCAGTGATACTTCTTTCCTTCTCTGGCTCACGGACACAGCTTTTTCTGTTCACCACTCCTGGTGAGTGCTTTCATGTCTCTGACTTGTGAAGGGCTCACATAAGCCCATTGTGTGCCCCGTACCCTGTTTTTTGTCCCTTGACATAGCTGAGGCTGTCTTCCTTGGAAAGCTGTCTCCTGCAGGCAGAGTTGACCTTTCCAGAAAGCTTTCGTATTTCTTCCAGACAAAACTTCAGGATGAGATGACCACGATTATGGCTGAGATTCATGAAGCCCACAGGAAAGCCAGGATAAACAGTACAGGGCTCTGAGTATGGTGAGAGATAAAGTGGGCTATGTCAGGTCAGAAACCAAAGCTGTTACCGACTGACAGCAATGACTAGGTTCCAGAAAGCCCATTTGGACTGGTTGTTTCAAAGATTTGTATTCTTTTACTGCCTGTATCTGACTACTGTTTTCTTTCCAAAGATATCACTGTAAACCTGGTATCAGACTCAGTTTTAAAACACATTCTTTAGGAAAGTCAGAGTGCTATCATCACCTATTAATATTTTAATTTAAAATAATTTGCTTAGTGTTAATGGCTGTCCATATCAATGAATGAAATTTGTTATTAAAATCAAATTAAAATATGAAAAAGTATTATTGCATTTTAATGGGTGTAATTTAATAAGTCAATAGTAAAGAGTTTTTAGTATGTAAAGACAAGTCAGTAATTAAAACACTATTATGAACATCATCTATATATCTTTGTGTGTAATATGAATCATTGAGTATCTTTAGAAAGATATACATAATGAACATAAGTAGGTACTTTGTAGTTCACATAGATTTGTTTGTTTGTTAAATTTTATTATTTAAAATAATTGAATTATAATTGCGGTTAAACCATTTATAATACATATTTACAGGCATCATGAATTGTTCTTACAGGTTTTATTGTATTTAGTTGTGGTATATCCAACACAATCTGTGCACTACAGTAAATTCTTTTCTTCTTAAGACTGCCCTCAGCACTTTTCTCACATCATTATGCCTCTTTGGCACTTCAAGGAACCCACAGACCACCTAAACTGCTCTGCTCACCCACCTCATTATGCTGTTCGGATACGACCTGTGGTTCCTGCAGTTCTGGTGGTTTCCTAGGACTAGAGATGTTCTTTACACTCAGCTAACCTGAAATGGGTTTCATTCCAAGCCAGCTAAAACCTCTTCTTTTCCTGGAGCTGCTTTCTCTACTCTCTCTCCTCTGAACTCCGGTAGCAACATTTATCACTTACTATGTTGTGTTGTTTGGTTATAGTCATTCCTTTCTATGGTGTGTTGTTGGTAGCATTTGTTAATGTGCTCTTCCTCTCTCACTGTACTGCCAGACTTTTATGTTATTATCGATTGATTGATTTTTATTTTATTTTATTTTTTTGAGACGGAGTCTCGCTCTGTCCCCCAGGCTGGGGCGCAGTGGTGCGATCTCGGCTCACTGCAAACTCCGCCTCCCGGGTTCCCGCCATTCTCCTGCCTCAGCCTCCCGAGTAGCTGGGACTACAGGCGCCCGCCACCACACTCAGCTAATTTTTTGTATTTTTGGTAGAGATGGGGTTTCACCGGGTTAGCCAGGATGGTCTCGATCTCCTGACCTCGTGATCCACCCACCTCGGCCTCCCAAAGTGCTGGGATTATAGGAGTGAGCAACTGTACCTGGCCATTTATATTATTCTTTGAGTCTTCAACATGTGTCACTGTGCCTTGAACATACAAGTACTCAAAACATTATTATTGATCGATTCAGATGCATAGCTGGACTGCTTTGAATCACTTAATAGTAAACATTGTGACCTCACATTGCTTTATTAAAGATCACTAGGCATTTTGGGATTTAACAATTTCCATAGAAACTGTTTTCAAACACCCCTGAAGATCTATAATATGTAGTAATTTGTAATTATGCTGAGGCATAAATTAGAAAAGCCATTGCATCCCATCTTAAAGAAACTATTGTTCTCAATGAATACAAATTTAATTCTCAAAACACACTTCTGAGGTGGGTATTACTATCCCAGTTCTACAGAAAAGAAAAGTGAAGAAAATAAACTCTCCAATTGGATGTGAGAACTTAAGAATTTGTGAACAACTTGGGATATGTTACTCAGAAATCTTGTTGGCATATTGTTTGGGGATTTTCAGTCTTATTTCTAATAAAATGATTTCAATCACGCAGCTTCTAACTGCCAGAATAGAGTCCAAAATACATGTTTACATGGAGCTGAAAATAAGACAGCTCAGATCTTTGGAATTAGAAGTGCAACTGACATATATATAGATAAATATACATCTATACACACATATATATGTAAAGAAAGATAGATATATGTATATATGTACACATATATACACATTAAGATATATGTGTTACTGATATATATAGACACAATTAATAGACAGTACCACCATTGTAATTATAGTATCGATATAGAAATAAATAATAGTACTTGAAATGTGTCTTTTATGAATCATATGGGAAGCATTTCAACGTTTATGAGTATTGCTCTCCAGCCATGACTGCAACTCCCAGTAAATGTACTTGTATTGCCTTTTTCCAATGCAATTACCATAGAAAACTTCACAATTCAATGGTAATGATAATCACATGGATTCAATTGGTTTACAATAGCAAAATGTGTAATCATAATTGTAATAAATTGAAATAGGTGTTTTGTTGTTAATTTTTTGACTTCAAAACTTTACTTAAAATAATTTTTTATTGTGTTTGGACTGCTTGATTTAAATAGTTTAATAAAAGTTTTTTAGGAGAGCTGTGCCCAAGTTTTTTCCTGTAAGAACTGGCTAACTTGCTTTCTTCCATGGGTCCAGTAATTGGTCTCTTACCTAAATAAGATTATTGGAGATAGCACAGGCCTATGGGGGGTGGGGGACAGACCTTTTGCAATATATATGGCCATAGATAGTTGTGTTAAGCCCAGACCGTTTATTCCCTGAAGAAGGCCACCAGAGTCCAGAGTCAAAGCTAAGCAGCGAGGATCTTTATTACAGGTTCGAACCTGGAACTCTCACTCGCTCGTGAAAGAGACGGGCAGGAGAGCTCCCCCCTTGCGCTCCGAACAGTGTTATATAGTCTAAAAACAGTGGGCGTAGAATTATTATACAAATCAGATGTATGATTGGCTAGTGTTTGAACAAGGCAATTTGGCTAACTATGATTGGTTCCCGCCATTTCTGATATCTCGGTACAACCCTTGAGGCGGGAGAGCAGTTTTACACAAAGGCAGTTAACTATATTGCGTCAGGTTGCACAACCGGTTTATGGCAGCATGAGTGTATCTTACTTAAACACGTCTTGTGACCCGGCCTCAGAAAGAAAAACAGGTATTTACAGAACTTACGAAATCTCTGGTACGTGCAGAGATTAGAGAGCAGAACAAAGGGTTTAGCAATAGGGTATAGCGGGGGAGCGGGGGAGCAGGTACGCATTTTCGTGTTTTTGTGTCCTTTCAGTTGCAACTATAAAAAAGTTTATTTCCTTCACATATAATACTGCTTTTGAATTTTTTTCCTAAGAAAATACTCCATAGAATCAAATGATTATTTGCATGAAGATGTGTATTAGTAGACCATTAAAAACCTCTACCACCCTGAAAATAGGCTAATAATGTAAACAATAATTAGTACCTGGGGAGATGATGTGGCAGTTCAGGGCAGCTGGAAGTTTACTTTGGCCATATTTAAAATGCACAGAAACGGTGGAATGGGAGTGCTGCCCTGCAGGCTCTGAGACAGCACAGCTGACAGCAGAGACGTGAGCCAGCAGGACGGCCATTATGGTGGGCACTGGTGGAGTGCGGCCTGCTCTGGTCTAAATATTTCAGGCTGGAGGTAGCCTCCCTGGGGAAGGAACCTTGGATACACTCGTTCGTTTTTAATTTTATTCATATAAAACTGAAATGTCTTCTACCTGAAAAACAGCCAAGTTGTCCTACTAAAGGCTATGATCCCACTTTCCCTATTCCAGGCCCTACCTAATAGTGCATGAGACAACACAACTTTTCCTGACATCATCATCCCCTGTTTATCAATCACGTGTGAGTTAATTAGTGTTGCGAAATACATGTGGCAGCAGAATAGACTGAATAAATTTGTGGAAAATACGAAACATGAAAATGGTGCTATCTGAGTTATGGGTTTATGGGTTTTTAAGATTCTGTTAAATTAAAATGTATGGCAAAATTCTAGTTTAAATTGAATTTTAGTAAAACTAAACTAAGAAAAATTAACAAAATTGAAATTTAATGCACAGGAGAGGGAAGAGAGAGTAAAATTGGTTCATGGTATATGTCACTAGTGAAAACAACTCAAAGTGTGTGTTCTGTCAGTAATTGTACACACTGACATTTTTATATGTGGGTGGCTGTTCCTCTTTCTTAATGTCAGACATAATTATATTGACAAAGTTGACAATTTTAGTTCATTTCATTGTTAAGCAGTAGTTTTCTACTTTTCAAAATGCATGCTTACATGGTTGTGAACATACTATAACTCACTGTTTTTTCTTTTTCAAATTCACTATATGGTCTTATAACTGTAATGTAAAAGCTCTATTCATTTCAACCGCATATTATGGAAATACCATAATTTACTTGATCACTTTCGTGTCTTTGGAGAATGGTTGATTTTAATTTTTATTGTTATAAAACTACTGAGAATAGTATATTTTTATTTAAATTTTTTTTCTTTGTTCGAAATTCATATTAGTTCTTCAGTATAAAAACCATATAGCAAGTCAGCAGGTATTCACTTTTGCTTAATTCTTGATATTCTCTTCTAAATCTCCACCTGAAAGAGCTGTGCTAATTCAAGTCCATGAGAATACCAATTTCACTGCATCCTAGCATTGGGAGTTAGGACATATCAAGGTATCAAACTAGCTGGTGCAAGAGTGATTTTAATCTGCTTTCTCTGATTAGTAAAGTGGTTAATCATTTTCCCAGGCATTCATTCATGAGCTCCCATCACTGTGGGCTGTCTGTCCCAGGAGGTACGCTGCTCTCTAACATCAGAGGTGGGCACAGATGTTCACTGCAGCTTCCTGCACACGACCCATGGGGAGATTGATGGAACCCTGGGAGGAGGCGCCTCCATCAGTCATCTCAGTGCCAGTGTGTACACCTGCAGTGCAGCTCCAACTCAGATGCACAGAGGAGGCATGCTTCTTCTCTTGATTCATCTAACAGCCATATAACAACCCCTCCCTGAGGAGCATCCAGTGGAGAAAGGAGGGTGGCAGAGGTGCCGGACTTAATAATGTTATCTGCATTATGAAGCCATTTCTTCTCCAGAAGACATTTGAACATAGAAATATTGATACATGTGGATGATGTTTCAAACTAGAAGATCATTGGCCCCAGCAACTTTTTATTGGACTTGTTTGTATTCTGAAGACTCATGGTGCAAGTTGCTAGGATTTTTAAGTGTGGTTTTCTCATATTGCCTGATATGGTTTTGCTGTGTCCCCACCCAATACTCATCTTGAATTCCCACATGCTGTGGGAGGGGCTCGGTGGGAGGTAACTGAATGATGGAGGCGGGTCCTTCCCTTGCTGTTCTCGTGATAGTGAGTAAGTATCACAAGATCTGATGGTGATTATAAGTGGGAATTTTCCTGCACAAACTCTCCTCTCTCTTCTGCTGCCATGTGAGACGTGCGTTTCCCCTTCTGCCATGATCTTGAGGTCTCTTGAGCCATATGGAACTGTAAGTCGATTAAATCCCTTTCTTTCGTAAATTGCTCAGTCTAGGGTCTATCTTTAACAGCAGTGTGAAAATGGGCTAATACATTGCCATCCTTAGAGGTGTCTCTGTCATTGTATCCAAGGAAAACAACAGTGGGGCTTTTCCTTAGATGCCAAATACATTGTTGGATTCTGGATTCTCATCTCAGCTCCCTCCTGAGGAATTGACAATGCTGAAGTACTTCTTGCTTTTTCCTAGTTGGAAGAGTCATTGGCTTGGGAGTGGACATGGAGAGAACAGAGAAAACTTATTGGATGGTGTCTTAGTCCATTCTCACACTGCTATAAAGAACTACCTTAAAGAGGTTTAATTGACTCACCATTCCACAGGCTGTACAGTAAGCATGGCTGGGAGTCTTCAGGAAACTGACAATCATGGCAGAAGGTTAATAGGAAGCAAGACCATCTTACCACGGCAGAGCAGGAGAGAAAGAGAAGGGAGAAGTGCCACACTCTTTTAAACAACCAGATCTCATGAGATCTCACTCATGATCATGAGAACAGCAAAGAGAAAGTCAACCACATGATCCAATCAGCTCCCAGCAGGCCTCTCCCACAATATTGGGAATTACAATTTGACCTGATATTTGGGTGAGGACACAGACCCAAACCGTATCAAATGGGAAGTATCCACCCAGGCTTTAAGCCAACCAAGGGGCTGAGATGGTTCAGTCATTGCTTAAATAGCAAGTAGGGATGCCTGGGATTAGTATCCTCTACGTTAGACTCTTAGTTAAAGTCTTCATAGTTTAGGGACAAGATTATAATCAGTCACAAAGAGTTTCGTGTTTTTCAAATAACACCTCTTGATGACTGTTAGATCCTCAACTGTGGTGAATTATCAAGCCAGAAGATTCACATTTGTTCTTTAAAAAGCAAAGCAAAATAAACACACACCACCATTTTAGCCTTTTGTGTAGATCACAGCATGGCACATAATTAGTGACCTCCTGATGACATGAGAGTTGGCCTTTCCATCCTCATAATGTTCTGTCTTTTGTCTTTCATCTGCCTTTCTTTTTCAGCTTTCTTAACTTTCCAAATTTCTACTAAGATACGGATAAAAAAGATTTCGAATTTATTTCTTCTTTTTACCTAAACATTAGACTGTTGGTAAGAATAAGGCCATTTATAAATAGTGATGAAATTAATTTTATTTTTCTTAAAATAAACACACTGTTAGGTATATAGATAATATGTATTTAAGTAAAAAAAGCAGTTTTAAATATTTTATCTGTTTGTCATCTTATTGAAATTTAATCCTATTTTACATATTACCTAAAATTATCTTACTTTCCTAAAAAATTACCTTCATGGCCAAGTCAGTGTTTTATTCTGAACATTAATACATAAAAAAAGAAATGGTGTGGTTTTGTATTGAAATACCTTATCTACATTAATTCCTATAATGAGCCACACCTATAATTAAGACAGCTGTGTTCTATTAAGTTTTGAACTCTATATAATTATATTACCTGAGGTAATTTCTGAGTGTGCACTATTTGTATCTATGTTGAATTATGTCTTTTAACTTTACTGTAATGTTATAATCATATAATCATTATTCTAACTAGAGTGAGATGATATTTTATTGTGGTTTTGATTTGCGTTTTCCTGATGATGAGTGATGTGGAGCATTTTTTCGTATACCTGTTGGCTATGTGTATGTCATTTCTTGAGAGCTATCTATTCAGCTAATTTGCTTATTTGTTAATAGGATTATTTGTTTTATTTTGTTTTTTGTGTTTTTTTGTTTTTTGGGGGGTTTTTTGCTTTTGAGTTGAATTTCTTGTATACTGTAGATATCAATCCCTTGTCAGATGAACAGTTTGCAGCCATTCTTATTGGAACCAGTGAGGATATGGACAGCAGTGGGCCTCCCTTCCCACTGGCTTCCACCTCCTAAGACTTCCTCTTTGACACAGGGATTATTTAAGAGTCTGTTCTTTCAATTTAATGTATTTGGTGATTTTTCAGATATCTTTCTGTTATTTATTACTAGTTTAATTCGGTTATGGCTAAACAACATACTTTTGTATCATTTCAATTATTTCAGTTGTACTGAAATTTTATTATTGTGGCCCAGAATGTTGCCTGTCTTAGTGAATGTACCATGTGCATTTGAAAAGCATGTGTCTTCTGCTGTACTGAGATGTAGTGTTCTGTAAATATCAATTAAGCCAAGATAGTTAATACTGTTATCCAAGTCTCCTTCTTTTTCTCTTCCTCCTCTGCTTCCTCCTTTCTCCTCTTCATCTTCGTCTTCCTTCTTCCACTACTTGCTGTATCAATTAATGCGAGAAGAGGGTTGTTGCTTCCAACCACAATTGCATATTTATCTATTCTGCTTTTCAGTGATATCACATTTTGTTCCTTGCATTTTGAAGCTTTTTGTTTGGTTAGTTGTTTGTTTGTTTGTTTGTTTTTTAAGTGTGTGTACGTTAAAGATTTTTATATCTTCTTGATGAATTTACCTTTACCACTTGTAGAACCCTAGTCATGCTGGTAATATTCCTTGGTCTGAAGTCTAATTTGTAAGATATTAATATGGTCACACTTGCTTCCCTTTGATTAGTGTTTGTATAATAGGCTATTTTAAAAATTCTTTTAATTAATCTATATTTTATGTTGAAAGAGGGTCTCTCATAGATAGCATACTCCTAGGTATTGCTTTTTTACCCAATATAACCATCTCTGTCTGTCAGCTGGTATATGCTAATTATTTATATTTTAATATAGTTATTTATATCATTTGGCTAAAGTTATCCTTATCATGATTTGCTTTGTGTTTAATTTGTTCATTGTTCTTTTTTCTTCCTTTTTGTCTGCTTTTAAAATAATCAAATTTTTAAAAATTATATTTTTCCACTATTGGCTTTTTATTTATATCTGTTTTAATTTTTTAAAATTTTCTTCTGATGGGCGCGGTGGCTCATGCCTGTCATTCCAGCACTTTGGGAGGCAGAGGCGGGCGGATCACCTGAGGTCGGGAGTTCGAGACCAGCCTGATCAACATGGAGAAACCTCGTCTCCACTAAAAATACAAAATTAGACGGTCATGGTGGTGCATGCCTGAAATCCCAGCTACTCAGGAGTCTGAGGCAGGAGAATCGCTTGAACTCGGGAGGCAGAGGTTGCAGTGAGCCGAGATTGCTCCATTGCACTCCAGCCTGGGCAATGAGAATGAAACTCCCTTTCAATAAATAAATAAATAAATATAAAAATAAATTTTTTTTTCTATTGGTTATCATAAGATTTACTATATAAATTTTTAGGTAATTAGAGTCTATTTTCAAATAATAATATCTGATTTATTGATAGTGTAAAAACTTTATAGTAATATACTTTATATTTTGTGCTGTTTTAGGATATTTTGTTTACATATTCTGTAAGCATAGTTACAGATCTATAAACATATTCTACATTATATGTTGCTACAATTTTTTATCTAGTCAATTATCCTTTAGAGATATTAACAATTTAAAAATGTACTTTTTGTTTACTGTCATTTTTAACCACTTCCAGATGCCTTAATTTTTTGTGTCAATCTAAGTTCCTCTCTGGTATTGTGTTTCTTCTGTCGGAAGAATTTTAAAAAATATTTCTGATAGCACAATTCTGCTGAAATAAGTTGTCTCAGTTATAGCATATCTGAAAAAGTCTTATTTTTTTTTCTCATTTTTGATAGATATTTTTCCTGGGCATAAGCTTCTCACTTTACAGCTTTATTTTGCTGTGGTTGGTTGGTTGGTTTTCCTTTTGCCACTTTAACAATGTCACTTCTTGCCATCTGGCTTGTGTAATTTCTGATGGAAATCTGCTGTAAATTGTGTTTCGGTTCTTCTCTATACAATCACCTTTTCTCCTCTGGAAGTTCAGCTGTTTGAATATGATATAGCTAGGTGTGTGGTTTTATGTTTGTTTGTTTGGTATTTGTTGCTGCTGAGCTTCTTTAACTTGTGGTTTGAGGTATTTCATTATTTTGGGAAAAACCTCAAGCCTCATTCTTTCTCTTTTTTCTCCTTCTGTGGCAGCCCAAGTTCTTTCATTTTATCCTTAACAGTGAAACTTTCAGTGGATGTATGCTACTTATATAGACAAGTTTTGCATCCATTATACTCCTATTTTTCGTGTTTAGAGTTGTAAGTTTTAAGAAATGTATATAACTTTATGTTATCATACAAAAAATCAATAATGCAATAAATTAAATAAATAATATAAACAAATTAGTTAAACAAATATTGTAATGGAAACCAGTCTTTTTGTTACATAATTGCCACCCCATTCTGTGGATTTCTTCCACATTATGTACCAAAAGTTACGTGGTGGTTTACCATCAAAACTTCATTTTACTAATCTATATCAGCTCATGGCTTATGGTTTCCTTCAATGTTTTTGGAAACAAATAATTGGAAAACACCTAATTTGCAAAGGCATTTGCTGTTGTTTGTTTTGTTTTTGCACAGGACATATGGTTATTTAACAGTTTCTCAGTTTCTAGAAAGTGCAATTGAGCACTTTACTGAGACTAATTAACTCTGCATTAAACTTGTGACTGTACTTACCCTGCTTGCTTGATTGAAATTAGGTTATTTTAAACAAGTTGGGAAGTTTGAAACATTTTAATTCAATACACATTTGCCAATAGAGTATTATTTGGCTAAGCGGTTTTTTTTCTCATCATATTCTTAAAATATATTTATTCTCTAATACCTTAGAGCTGCAGATTTATTTGACTCACTTCAAGTAAAAAAATCCACCATAAAATTAAATTATATAAGCCAGAACTTGTTATCAAAGCAATTGGTTTTCCTGCAGTACCACTGATGGGATTTGCTCCAGGTGCACCAGGTGTGGGGGACAAAACCTGGACAAAACCCAGTCTGCTCCCAGTATCCCCATCCGCACATTCCAATGTGGTCGGTTTTCCTGCAGTTTTAGCCTGGGATCTAGCTTAGCTTCTGTCTGGTATCCTTTCAGCTTTCCCTGGACATTCTGAAAGGGAGTCTACTGGAGAACAGGCTTGCTCCTTAGAGTTCAGCTGGACAGGTCTGAAAACTTACAAGGCTGAGGGGGACCTAATAAGGTCCCAGGTTTGTGATATGGTCAGATGAGGTAATGGTTTCTAACTCACATGAAATAAGATGCCATATCACATTGGGGAACATTTTCAAGGTTTTATTGTATTTTGTTACTACCTACCATTCTCACTGAAAATACCCTCGATAAAGCTGCCGTATAAACACAATCGGGAGATGTTTTCTGTGCTTCTCAGCTCATCATGCTGGCACTTCGCTCAGTCTAGGGTTTAACTGTTGGTTGCTTTATGTAGAATTAGACATTTGCTTTTAGCCTCACAAAATAGTTTTAATTTTTTCTACACATTAACAATATATTCTTATTAATGGTTATTGGGTAAGAATCAAAATTGGAAATTTCATATTGCTTTTAAGATTCTTTTTTTTTTTTTTTTTTTTTTTTTTTTTTTTTTTTGAGATGGAGTCTCGCTCTGTCACCCAGGCTGGAGTGCGGTGGCCGGATCTCAGCTCACTGGAAGCTCCGCCTCCCGGGTTCACGCCATTCTCCTGCCTCAGCCTCCCGAGTAGCTGGGACTACAGACGCCCGCCACCTCGCCCAGCTAGTTTTTTGTATTTTTTAGTAGAGACGGGGTTTCACCGTGTTAGCCAGGATGGTCTCGATCTCCTGACCTCGTGATCCGCCCATCTCGGCCTCCCAAAGTGCTGGGATTACAGGCGTGACCCACCGCGCCCGGCCTGCTTTTAAGATTCTTATTCTGAATTATAACAAACTGTCTCTCAGACCACAGTGCAATCAAACTAGAACTCAGGACTAAGAAACTCAATCAAAACCGCTCAACTACATGGAAACTGAACAACCTGCTCCTGAATGACTACTGGGTACATAACGAAATGAAGGCAGAAATAAAGATGTTCTTTGAAACCAATGAGAACAAAGATACAACATACCAGAATCTCTGGGACACATTTAAAGCAGTGTGTAGAGGGAAATTTATAGCACTAAATGCCCACAAGAGAAAGCAGGAAAGATCTAAAATTGACACTCTAACATCGCAATTAAAAGAACTAGAGAAGCAAGAGCAAACACATTCGAAAGCTAGCAGAAGGCAAGAAATAACTAAGATCAGAGCAGAACTGAAGGAGATAGAGACACAAAAAACTCTCCAAAAAATCAATGAATCCAGGAGTTGGTTTTTTGAAAAGATCAACAAAATTGACAGACCACTAGCAAGACTAATAAAGAAGAAAAGAGAGAAGAATCAAATCGACACAATTAAAAAAGATAAAGGGGATATCACCACCGACCCCACAGAAATACAAACTGCCATCAGAGAATACTATAAACACCTCTACGCAAATAAACTGGAAAATCTAGAAGAAATGGATAATTTCCTGGACACTTACACTCTTCCAAGACTAAACCAGGAAGAAGTTGATTCCCTGAATAGACCAATAGCAGGCTCTGAAATTGAGGCAACAATTAATAGCCTACCAACCAAAAAAAGTCCAGGACCAGATGGATTCACAGCTGAATTCTACCAGAGGTACAAGGAGGAGTTGGTACCATTCCTTTTGAAACTATTCCAATCAATAGAAAAAGAGGGAATCCTCCCTAACTCATTTTATGAGGACAACATCATCCTGATACCAAAGCCTGGCAGAGACACAACAAAAAAAGAGAATTTTAGACCAATATCCCTGATGAACATCGATGCAAAAATCCTCAATAAAATACTGGCAAACCGGATTCAGCAACACATCAAAAAGCTTATCCACCATGATCAAGTGGGCTTCATCCCTGGGATGCAAGGCTGGTTCAACATTCGCAAATCAATAAACATAATCCAGCATATAAACAGAACCAAAGACAAGAACCACATGATTATCTCAATAGATGCAGAAAAGGCTTTTGACAAAATTCAACAGCCCTTCATGCTAAAAACTCTCAATAAATTCGGTATTGATGGAACGTACCTCAAAATAATAACAGCTATTTATGACAAACCCACAGCCAATATCATACTGAATGGGCAAAAACTGGAAAAAATCCCTTTGAAAACTGGCACAAGACAGGGATGCCCTCTCTCACCACTCCTATTCAACATAGTGTTGGAAGTTCTGGCTAGGGAAATCAGGCAAGAGAAAGAAATCAAGGGTATTCAGTTAGGAAAAGAAGAAGTCAAATTGTCCCTGTTTGCAGATGACATGATTGTATATTTAGAAAACCCCATTGTCTCAGCCCAAAATCTCCTTAAGCTGATAAGCAACTTCAGCAAAGTCTCAGGATACAAAATTAATGTGCAAAAATCACAAGCATTCTTATACACCAGTAACAGACAAACAGAGAGCCAAATCAGGAATGAACTTCCATTCACAATTGCTTCAAAGAGAATCAAATACCTAGGAATCCAACTTACAAGGGATGTAAAGGACCTCTTCAAGGAGAACTACAAACCACTGCTCAGTGAAATCAAAGAGGACACAAACAAATGGAAGAACATACCATGCTCATGGATAGGAAGAATCAATATCGTGAAAATGGCCATACTGCCCAAGGTAATTTATAGATTCAATGCCATCCCCATCAAGCTACCAATGAGTTTCTTCACAGAATTGGAAAAAACTGCTTTAAAGTTCATATGGAACCAAAAAAGAGCCCGCATCTCCAAGACAATCCTAAGTCAAAAGAACAAAGCTGGAGGCATCACGCTACCTGACTTCAAACTATACTACAAGGCTACAGTAACCAAAACAGCATGGTACTGGTACCAAAACAGAGATATAGACCAATGGAACAGAACAGAGTCCTCAGAAATAATACCACACATCTACAGCCATCTGATCTTTGACAAACCTGAGAGAAACAAGAAATGGGGAAAGGATTCCCTATTTAATAAATGGTGCTGGGAAAATTGGCTAGCCATAAGTAGAAAGCTGAAACTGGATCCTTTCCTTACTCCTTATACAAAAATTAATTCAAGATGGATTAGAGACTTAAATGTTAGACCTAATACCATAAAAATCCTAGAGGAAAACCTAGGTAGTACCATTCAGGACATAGGCATGGGCAAAGACTTCATGTCTAAAACACCAAAAGCAACGGCAGCAAAAGCCAAAATTGACACATGGGATCTCATTAAACTAAAGAGCTTCTGCACAGCAAAAGAAACTACTATCAGAGTGAACAGGCAACCTACAGAATGGGAGAAAATTTTTGCAATCTACTCATCTGACAAAGGGCTAATATCCAGAACCTACAAAGAACTCAAACAAATTTACAAGAAAAAAACAAACAACCCCATCAAAAAGTGGGCAAAGGATATGAACAGACATTTCTCAAAAGAAGACATTCATACAGCCAACAGACACATGAAAAAATGCTCATCATCACTGGCCATCAGAGAAATGCAAATCAAAACCACAATGAGATACCATCTCACACCAGTTAGAATGGCAATCATTAAAAAGTCAGGAAACAACAGGTGCTGGAGAGGATGTGGAGAAATAGGAACACTTTTACACTGTTGGTGGGATTGTAAACTAGTTCAACCATTATGGAAAACAGTATGGCGATTCCTCAAGGATCTAGAACTAGATGTACCATATGACCCAGCCATCCCATTACTGGGTATATACCCAAAGGATTATAAATTATGCTGCTATAAAGACACATGCACACGTATGTTTATTGCAGCACTATTCACAATAGCAAAGACTTGGAATCAACCCAAATGTCCATCAGTGACAGACTGGATTAAGAAAATGTGGCACATATACACCATGGAATACTATGCAGCCATCAAAAAGGATGAGTTTGAGTCCTTTGTAGGGACTTGGATGCAGCTGGAATCCATCATTCTTAGCAAACTATCACAAGAACAGAAAACCAAACACCGCATGTTCTCACTCATAGGTGGGAACTGAACAATGAGATCACTCGGACTCAGGAAGGGGAACATCACACACCGGGGCCTATCATGGGGAGGGGGGAGCGGGGAGGGATTGCATTGGGAGTTATACCTGATGTAAATGACGAGTTGATGGGTGCAGCACAGCAACATGGCACAAGTATACATATGTAACAAACCTGCACGTTATGCACATGTACCCTACAACTTAAAGTATAATAATAATAAATAAATTTAAAAAAAAAAAAGATTCTTATTCTGCCACATGGGCATATAGTTTTTCTTGTTTTAATTCATGAAAACATAAATAGCGTACAATGATCTTTTGATTAAATGTTATTAAGGCTGTAATGGTGATATCACTTCAAAGGGCACTTTACTGCAGGAGCTTTTTATAAAAATTCTGAAGCCAGATATTGGTAAGAGATTAACATTTCAAAATATAAAATCAAGAGATTTATTAGGTTTTACTGGGTAATATCACAACCTAAAGTTAAACCAAGGAGAATCAGCCCTTTCTTTCTTCACTGTGTTCTGGTTACCCACGAAGATGTCACTCCCTTTGCCCTGGAGAGTACAACTGAACAATGATGTTGACAAAGCAGGCTTTGTTATTTGTGAAACAATCCCGTGAGGCAGGCTTATGCCAGATCCATCACTGCTTAACCCGACTTGATAGGTGGAAAGCCATTCATGGATTGAATTGTTTTCAATCCCTGCTATTTCAGAACCTTACACATGTTAAGATTGGTTGGAAGCTTTTAAACCCTCTGAAATGTCAGACGATTCGGGCAAAGAGCTCTTCCATTCTGTCGTGCTGCTTCGAGAATAAGGACACTCTGCTATCAACTAACACCTGCTATGACCCCTCCCAAGCTGAGTGCTCAGGGATGAAAGTAAGGACCCAGCTCCATTGCTCTGGTTTTAAGTGTAAGTTGTGCATCCAAGCACAAATATGCATAAAGCTATCTTCAGGGAAAACTGGGATGGAAGTTGATATAATTAAAACATTTACAGAAGTAGCGTTCATTCGACTAATAGAAAAAAAATGAAAATCTAATTAATAAATGAGGTGAATACACATTTATAGCATAAAAACTGTAAAATCCAATGTGATGCAGTATGGATGATCGAGCTCATAACAGATGATGCAAGGGATTTCTCTTAGCAGAGACTAGCATTATAGAAAAATGGATAATTCATGGTGAAACAATGATTGCTTTCAAATGCAAAATGAGAATAAGCTATTGTACGTCAAAATTAAGATTTTAACTTTTATTGCATTCTAAACTCATTGGCGACTTTCAGTACTCTAAAATGCTAGAGGCCCAAGAGCTCCAGTAAAATGTCAAGAAAAAGATATTCTGGCAATTATTTGGTAAAAGTCAGTAGCGTGTTGACTACAGCAAGACTGAAATCCCAAGAACTTATCCAGTATTCCAGTATATAAATATTTGTTAAAAAAAAAAAAAAAAAAAAAAAACAAGGAAAACCAGAGTCACCAAAGTAACTCACTTGCCATGCCCGCTGTTGCTTGACCAAGCCTGACGTGAAGGGAGTCTCAGCAACGCACGTTAGTTTGGGTGGGAAAAAGGGGATCAGAAGGAGACGCTTTCTCACAATTACAGAGGATTCAGACTTAGGGGTTTGCAAGGGCTTTCCTTTGTGCAGTCTCTTCCAGGGTAAATTCTTTTATTATTTATTATTATTATTGTTGTTATTTTATTACTATTATTGAGATGGAGTCTTGCTCTGTTGCCCAGCCTGGAGTGCAGTGGCATGATCTTGGTTCACTGCAAGCTCTGCCTCAGAGGTTCACGCCATTCTCCTGCCTCAGGCTCCCGAGTAGCTGGTCCTACAGGCGCCCGCTGCCCAGCTAATTTTTTGTATTTTTAGTAGAGATGGGGTTTCACTGTGTTAGCCAAGATGGTCTTGATCTCCTGACCTCGTGATCCATCTCGGCCTCTCAAAGTGCTGGGATTACAGCCGTGAAGCACCACACCCGGACCAGGATAGAATCTTGAGTGAAAACCCAGATGCAAAGGGACAAAACCAGTGCAGTCATTTATATTTTCCTATGACCTCTCTTGTTAGAGTGCTGCAATTCCAAAGGGTGGCGCTCTAGAAGATCCTGGTGTGATCTGTCTCACAGGACTACTGTAGAAGGATGGCTTAAAGGAAAAAGAAACTTCTAAGAGAAAAAACAAAATAAGGCAACTTGTTAGCAACCATGAAATGCAGCCAGTAGATGCTTAAGACTGTTTGAAAACCCCATACTACATGTGCCTTCAAGGTTATCCTGTAGTTTTTGTCTTCTTTCATTTTGTCAATTTTTTTTTTTTTTTTTTTTTTTGAGACAGAGTTTCCCTCTTGTTGTCCAGACTGTAGTGCAATGGCACGCGGCAGGCTCTGCCTTCGGGTTCAAGCAATTTTCCCTTCCTCAGCCTTGTAGCTGGGATTACAGGAATGCACCACCACACCCGGCTAATTTTTGTATTTTCAGTAGAGACGGGGTTTCTCCATGTCTGTCAGGATGGTCTAGAACTCTCGACCTCAGGTGATCCATCTGCCTCGTCTTCCCAAAGTGCTGGGATTACAGGCGTGAGCCACTGCGCCTTGCCAGTACAGTTCTTTTAATCAAGTGTATCTTCAATTTTATTTTGGCTCTTTTACAACTGGGATTTAAAAATTTATCCAGAATTTACTTTCTCCTAATTAGAAAAGTATCTCATTTACCTTTAGCAAACAAAGATATAGAAGAAAGTGTTCCTTTCTTATATACCTATGATATACCTGCTTTTTCAGGTCTGCGCAAATGTAATTATTTTTGCCATTACTTTAAATGGCAAAAACCGCAGCAACGTTTGCACTAACCTAATAAGATTGTCCAAAGGTCTTCAGCTCAGCTTTGCATGTTGGGACAATGAAATAATATGGTATTTGAGAGGAAAGTCTAACATTTTTCTTTCATTTAAAAAGCTTTAAACCAAAGAGAAAAGAAAGAATAGCTACAGAGTGTATACATAGGTTATTCTTATACTGAAAAGGTCAGAGAAATGTACTCTCATTATATGACAATCTGCCTGATTGATTGATTTTCTTATTCTCAAGAGCCTGAACTATGATCTCTCAAGGAATCTTTCTCTGAAACTAAGAATTCATCTCTTCTTCAAAATGAATCTTTAACTTTGAAACTACTTTATTTATTGATTTGTTTTACTCAACATAGTCACACAAGTGACAGGCCTTATATTTGTCTCTATAAAACCATATATACATGGATTTATTTATATATGGTTATATATATGGCCTTCCTCTCTCTCTTACAAACCACGTATATATACAATATATGCAGAATATATATGTGTGTGTGTATATGTGTATATATATATGGCCTTCCTCTCTCTCTTACAAACACCACCATATTCATCAAGTCATTTGGTAGCTCTCCCTTTGATAGTAACAATGTCTTCTCAACTTATACATATAAACTTGGTCAGGAATACTTCATTACCAGGGCCACTCATTCTTAATGTTGAGGAAGAAAACCTACAGTTTTGAACATTGTTTCCTTGATCTGCATTCAGTGGTCCTCCCTGGTTCCAGCTTCAACGCATTCCTGACATTTAGTTTTGCCAACACCCAGTTAAATTGCAGTCTTACTATTTGGAATTTGGCATTTACAACCATTTGTCTGATTACGTATGAAAGCTCCACCTTCAATTTGGCTTGTGTTTGCTTCATGAGCTCTTTTACCTGACGACTCACCAGTCTGTTAGCTCAGACTCCACACACTGAATCACAGCCAGCCCCGGAAATTCCACAGGCTTCTTGGCCATCAGAAGATGATATGTCAATCTCTGGAGACAAGTCCTCACTGCTTAACTCTGACAATGCTATTTTGTTCCCAGAGCTTTGTAACCTTGATTTCTTAAAAACAGTGTTGGAATTCATCCTTAGCATAGCATTAAAACAATTATTCCAGTTTCTTTATCATTTCCTTTCCTTCTCCTAAGCAATGGTTTTGCTCCATGGGTACTATTCCTATTTCTACCTTTCTGCCTTCTCTAAAACATTACAAAGTGCTCAAGATGCCTAACCCTATTGATGCCTTCAATGTAGCATTGTATTCTACCTTTTATCAGGGAGTTTTTTTCTGAATTGAAGTAAAAAAGAATGTTTACCTCCCAGAATTTGCTGTCAGGAAGCTGCATTCCCCAAATTACTTTTTTCATAGTTACTAAATACTATTTGTCCTTATTTTGGTGACATATATTTAATTCCAGGAATTAAGGAATTCCAGGAATTCAAGGAAATGTCCTTTGGTATGTAAAAGTCACAGTGAACCACTGGGTTAATACAGTGTTTTTGCCCTGCACACCCTGGACTTGTGTGCATAACCTTATGTACACCATAGGTTGTGAACACCAACAATCAGGAGAAGATATTTGCAACTCCCTCTGCATAGTGCCCTGCAGGGTTAAGCCTTTATTGACAATGATGGCATTAAAGGTGACTGACTTAGCCGAAAAGATAGGAACGTTTGCCTCTTGTTTCTAAAGGAGGATGCTCTGGGAAGGAAAAGGAAGAAAAAGGTATTCTACTGTTTCCTAATCTGTACTTAGTACCTAAATTATAAAATTTAAGTCACTCTTTAGATCATTAAATATACCTCACAAAATTTTGCTATATTCAGAGAAATCTACTACATGCTAAAGGCAGCAAACTGGAGAATCTCTTTTTCTTATTGAAGTTCACTTTTCACATTAGAATTTTAGTAAACATGCATTTTCCATTTGAAATACTAAGGAATGCAGGGAAATTAGACTAACTATAGAAATAAACAAGATTTTGGATATGTAGCTAAAAGCCAGAAATACAGGAGTACACTTAGAAGTGTGTTTGAAAATTGATAATGTGATGATTACTCGAAGACAGAAATTTAATTTCTTATTGAATTATTGTTGGAATTTTTTCAAAGGTTTTCTGATTGCATTCTGAAGAGTTTATAAATACATTTAAAAATATACAACAACCTAAATACAAGTTGAGCATCTCTAACCTAAAAATACAAAATCTGAAATTATTCAAAATTGAAAACTTTTTGAGCACCAACATCACGTCACAAAGTGTAAAATTCCACACTTAACCTCATGTTCACAAACTTTTGTTTCCTGAACAAAATTATTTTAAAATATTGCATAAAATTATCTTCAGACTGTGTGTATAAGGTATATATGAAACATAAATAAATTTCCTGTTTAGAGTTGAGTTCTATCCCCAAGATTTTTCATTATTATATACATGCAAATATTTCAGAACCTAAAAAATCTGAAATCTGAAACATTTTTCGTCCCAAGGGTTCCAGATGAGAGAGAATCTGTAATACATAGGATGGGTCTTTTTTCAAAAATATTGTGGTTCACTTTTTCTTTAAACAATAGAAATATGTTATATATGTATATATGTATCTCTCTAGCTACCTGGGTTGGGGGAGAGAGAGAGAGAATATTTGTTGACTCAATAGTTCTAATGCCACTTTACTTTTTTTCTGTTTATTTATTTATTTATTTTTATTATTTAGACAGAGTCTCACGCTATCTTCCAGGCTGGAGTGCAGTGGCATGATCTCAGCTCACTGCAACCTCTGCCTTCCAGGTTCAAGCAATTCTCGTGCCTCAGCCTCCCGAGTAGCTGGAATTACAGGTGTGCACCATCACACCCAGCTACTTTTTGTTTTCTGTAGAGATAGGGTTTTGCCATGTTGGCTAGGTTGGTGTCGAACTCCTGACCTCAGGTGATCTGCCCACGTCGGCCTCCCAAAGTGTTGGAATTACAGGCGTTAGCCACCACGGCTAGCCCATATAAATGTTTCTCTTCTATATGTTCCCAATGTTTGTGTGCCTATGTGAAGAGTTTTATCTAGTTTCTCCTGCACAGGAAGATCCATCCTGCATTGTGAGTTTAGCATTTTTTTCATTGTCTCCCGTGCATCCCATTATCTGTGCACATACAGAATGGCCAGTGCCACATCTGCCTCCTGTATGGGGTGATCACTCCAAAATCAAAAAACCCCTCCATGCAGAGCATGCCCACGTGTTTACACCCAGTGCAGGGTTGGAAAGTGGAAAGGTGGACATGGTGAGGAGCCTGCTGCTTACTCTCAGCCCACATTCCAGAGCTTGGAGTCTGGAGTCAGGACACATTAACATTAAAAGTTCTTTTACAAATACTAAAAGTTCTTTTCTAGAAAAATTATTGACAATATAATTGACGTATAAAAAGCTGTACATACCTAATATGTAAAACTTTAAGTGTTTTAATATGAATATACACCTATGAAACCATCACCAGAATCAATACCAAAAACAACATCACTCCAAAAGTTTTCCTCTGCCCTTTTTATGTCTTATTGTCATTTTTTGTAAGAACACTTAACATGATGTCTTAAATATTCTGCAAACACTAAATGCTTTGCAAATACAAATGCAGGTGCTAGATGCTCTGCATAGAAAAGTAAACTGCAAACACTAAATTCTCTACAAACATTAATGCTCTGCATACACAAGGCTCTGCAAACACTAGATTCCTGAATACATTAGATGAATAGACTAGATGCTATGAATTATGTGAATTCTTCTTTTTAATGAGCATTTGTGGAGGAAATCCTGGAAGGTTACAGAAATCTATAGCTTTCTGAAGTAAGTGTTAGCATATGGATGACCTAACACAGAAATTCCTCAGTTTTAACATGTAATCTCTGACGGAAACTTTAGGTTGCTTAATTCTGCTCACTATATTTGGTTTAGGAAAACTGGAAGGAGCTCTCCACACTGAGTCCACACAAAGGTACAGAACATAGAATGATCCTGACATGCTGTGTGGACCAGGTAATTCTATGATGTCAGAGAGAGTTGGTACCAATTCAGACGGAGTAAATCCCAAATTATGGCTTTGTTTTGCTCTTGCCTTTGCGGGTTATATTTCTTTTAACACTTTAAACTGTCACATAAAGTTCCACTTGTGCAAGCTCTTTTCAAAAGGTCCGCTATTGCTCTTCCTACTTCTTCTGTAAGAATGACTGAGCATTGATGCCTGTCAAGTGTTTCCTTCACTCACCTTCCCCTGGTTCTGGCTGCACAGAATGAATGCAAGAGACATTGGCAAGTGTTTGGTGGAGAAGCTCAGCATGAGAAGGTCTGGCTCAGTCTCTTCCTACTGATCTTTCCAGTTGACCTTTGCAACACCTCCATCCTTTGGTTTGCAAGGCTGAGCGATGGTTTTGTGCTGCTGCAGAGCCTGTTTTTGTGAGATGCAAAAACTACACACCCCAGATAGCTTTGGGAAATTCAGAGAAGGGAAGAGAATTACAAGGTGCTTTGTCCGACACTACCCTAGATCCAAGGAGATGTCTGTTGTTAGGAATTGCAATTAGATTTCTTTCTCTTCACACTGGCGAAGATATTGTGGTAGCTCTCATATAATCTATTACTGACTGGAGATAATGCTTTCCTGGTCTGCCTTAACTAACCTTAGACCAAGAACTATCTTAGTCTATACATACTAAGTGTATGCATACATATATGTTTATATATCAATGTATATATGTTTATATATGTATAAATGTATATACACACACATATATGTAATATATTTATTGACTTTTTACATGCTCAAGTTTAAAACTTTTTAAAAAATAAATATGAAAGTAATTTATGGTAATTACCATGAACATCTGCATGTTCTGGTGCAAAACATAATCAAATGTGGTAACTTTATTCTTTGCTAAAGCATGTCACTTTCTGTACTGTGGCTGGGTGTCTGACAAATGGAGTCTACAGCTGCATGAACAATTATCTCATCTGCTGGGAAACCACAGGAATGACATGAACGGAATTGATCTTCTTGCCCTTTAGTTTCTAAGAGCTTTTCAGTACCAAGAAAGCTGAAAGAGTGTTGCATCATACATGTTCATTGCTTATTGGCATTAATAATTGTATCCATAAAATTTTAATGTAACAAAAATTATGTTAAGAGTATAACACATCTCAAATGCAGACATGCATATGTTTTATTTTGATTATAAATGAAACTGCTTAAGCTCTTCAAAATGGTAACATATTTGTTTTTTAAATAATGTTTGTATTAACTGACTTAAAGCTTATGAAATAAGTACAAGAACAGTTATCTCATCCAGGAGAACTTTACATTTTCTCCAATAAGACTGCTCTAGTTGAGGTTTTAGGGTATTTTTCCCCAACTGCCTTTGTGGAAGTTTACTTTACAGCAGTGTTGTTGCTGCAGAGTCAATCTATTTACTTATAGTAGAAACAATAAGTGTACTTTCTCACATAGCTTTTCTTATTTATTCCAGCTTCTGTCTTGTGGGCTTAGGTCCACCGAGAATGTAAAAAGGTTGAATAATGCACTGAATTTCTTTGAATTGCTTAGAAAAAATGTATCCTCTCAATTAAATGCCTAAGATTATTATTTAAAAAGAAAAGTCATATAAATTTGGTAACATGATAGATATGCGTATTCTAGCAGCAGCAGTTTACAGATCTTCAGCCACAAAGCATCTTTGCTTTGAAGGAAACCTTTTATCTAGAAACTAACCAAAAGTCTAGGTCATTTGTTACTTTGGAGTCGTGTATTCGATATTTTGTTTGCCAATATCAAGTTGTACAACAAACCAGGTGTTGTTTCTGCATCGCAGTCTCCTCATCTGCAAAAGGGGTGATGGTCCCTCCCTCCCAAAGGCACTATTGGTTTCAAAGTCAGTGACATGTGTGAGTTTCTGGCAGAAGGTCTCACATTCAGAGCACTTTGGTGTGAGTTTCCCTTCCTTTTCTCATTACTTCAGTTTTTATTACAACACTTAACTCACATAAACCCTTAGGTTCTCATATAACATGATCAGGTCTGCTCAACTAACAATGACAGGAACATTAAGGAATTGTCAATAACTAGGAAATAAATTGAAGATAAACTCATATAGAACATAAACTGTTATATTATTGCAAAATGATTGCAAATTAATTGTTGAAAAATACAGTACATGAAAGGAAGAAAAATTCTGAACATTTATGCTGGGTAATTGAATTTTTTCTCTATATGCTGTTAAGTCGAGTCTTTTTCAAAAGTTTAGCAGACATATTAAACCATAGAAGTGAACGCTGGGTCAGATATATCAAAGCATTCTAAACACATAAACAGTGTTGGTATCTCAAAAACGAAATCCTCTATTGCAATCTCATATAAAAGGCAAAAATAGTTTGTCAAAAGCTATGTTCGAAGATATCAACATGGAACATAGAATAAATAGGAATCTTCTTGATCAGAACAAATAACCACATATGACTCCTAGTGGTCAAACTGAAAGACCTGAAAACCAGCACCTGCTGGCAAAGGGATTCTGTGAAGATTCTGAACTGATACAATGAACTAGGTATTGTTTAGCGTCAAATAACGTCACTGAGGATACAAGAGAGTAGTTTTCCTACTGTTAAGACAAACCGTAACGTGCTTCTAGAAATCTGTTTTACTCCAACTGGATATGATCCGCAGCAAATGTGATAAAGTGAGTCATCCAAATCAAAAACTGAAAAAAGTCAGTCATTTATTGAGAAAGACTGTTGACCATCAGTGGCTTCACAGTGAGTGTGTAACTGAGCATCCAATGGAATGACAGGATTCTTGCAGTAGCCCCAAATATTCAAATGTACCTGGAAGAGAAGACTCACTCCAATCCTTGTCCTTCCAAAGCCACTGTATACAGTCATGCAGATTGTAAACTGAATAATTCCAAGGGGTATTAAAATGTCCTATAGATGTGAGTAGCATTCCTGAAGATGGGCAGTGTACCCTGGGTGCCACTCCAGCCCTGACCCGATTGCATACAAACTTAATGAGTTCTTCAAAATCTCAAAGACGTATAGAGTCCCACCTTCCATTTTGAACTGTATCCTGCATCATGGAAGTAGGAATTGAGGGTGGTAACCCTGCCTCTTAGCTTGAGTCCCCCTTAAGAAGAGACTGAGACAAGAGCTTTGATCACATAGTTTGTTAGGGAAATGATCGCGCTGCAGCAGGTGGGAGGAATGAAGAGAGTGAGGCGGAGAAGACAGCCAAGCCCACAGCAAGGTTCATTATGTGGATAGTACAGTTTGATTCCCCCGGGACTGCTGAGACAGATGCCGGTGCCTCCTGCAAGTGTCCATTTTCTACAAAATCCCTGTTGGCTGACATTTTTCCTGGGGAAGGGAGTGAGGCTTCAGAGAAGTCTGCAGAGAAAAATCAAAGAAAGGCATGTGCTTGAGATGAACGCTGCAGCCTGAGTCTGAGCCTACAGAGATTGTCTTCCAGAGGGGCAGCTGAAATTCTAGGTGACTGGAATGTGCCAAACTTTCTGTCAAGCATTTTTATTTGGTACAGCTACTGTCCAACCTGCAAATCAATTCTGGCCAGTGAAACACGAGGGGCTCCTATGAAAAGTGTCCTTGTTTCCAAGAGAAGGTCTCTTTCTTCCTCTGGGATGTGTTGGAATGTAACATTGGAGCTGCTGCCCACTTACTGCCAGCCAAGGCAGGGATGCTGGCTCCAGAAGAATGAGAACAGCAGCTGAGCAGAGAGGCAAAGCTGGGTCCTTCTGCCAGAAGCCTCTTTTCCTTAGGACTGGTTGATATGCAAGATCAAAAGTCCACTACAATTTATACTACTTTGAACCAAAATCATCCTAGTGGCTATGCCTACTCCCTTCCAATTGTCACCCTGCTCTTTAGCATCACCTCTGTTCCCAGATCCTCAGGCTAGAGGAGAGGGTAGGAGACCACCCCAGCTTTCTCCCTTCTTCCCCCTATTATAAAGTTAATATTTTGAGGAAACTAAGTCACATGCCAATTAATATCTAAGTTTGAAAGAAATGTTCTTCCTTAATGAATGCTTATACATGATAGCTGGTGGAGATGATCTAAAGATGTTTACATGATAGGTTTCCACTAATGCAACAAATGATGTAGATTTTCATCAAACAAGTCACAGTAAAAACTCTTTAATTGTATAGTTATTTTAAAATGCATTTACGTATATTTCCAACTATTCCTCTGCGAGAAAGCTATCCATGATTATCCTAGGTGAAACACAAAATTACATCTTTATAAAAATGGAAATTCAAAATTTGCTTTCAGTATTTTAAAATATCTCAGTGTGAAACTTCCAAACATGAAGAAAAGTGGTTGAGTGAAAATGCCAAATTTTGTAAAAAGAACCCAGAGAGTCTTGAGAAAAAAAAAAAAAAAAAAACATCAATACACATAATCATCTGGTACAGCAAATAGCCGCAAAACTATACATTTTCTAAAATTCAGCACCAGAAGTTCTGCAATCAAGTGTAGAAATGATGCATGACACAGATGGGGAGAAGAGAAAAATGATGAATTATAGGAATTAATCCATCATAAGTCTGCCTCTAGGAAATATAAATGATCACCTGTAGTCTCTAGGAATTACAATTGCAAGTTGAGAGCTGGAGAATTTCCAAAAATATTTATTCATTGATCCATTGACTTAAAAATATATTTTCTATTTTCATATGTGCCTAGAATAGTTCCAAATATATGAACTGCAAAGTTAAGTTACTTTCAAATATAACAGAGGCTTCCTTTTGTTAAAGTGAAGTATGTATGTATTTAATAAATTTTAGGATAAAACAGTCCCTGATGACAACAGCCAAAATTCCCAAATTTTACTTAAGGAAACAACACAAATAGTCCTCTCAGTCATAAGTGTTTCAGCTAAATGGCCGTGAGCTTTAAATTTTGTTTTATAGGTTCATGTGAAATCAAGCAACACACCTAACAAGCAGACTCTGTTTTTAAAGACGCCAGATTGTTAACCATTATAAGATGAATAATTAAATTCACCATCGAAAATTAAAACCTTGATTGAAGTTAAGCAACTCAGAGAATCCTCTTTTCCAAATGTACCTACCAAATGCACCTAAAGTGAACTTCAGTACTTCTCTGTGGCCCTTCTCACAGTTCTGGGTTAATTTTGGATCACTCAGGGAAAAATTGATGAGTCATTTCATTCATTTAATGTCCCCTCCAACTTGAGCACTTATTTTTGGACAAGTTTTGAAGTTCAAAATGTTCATTAATGATTGAATCAGATACTTGTCACTGTGATTCAAAGAGCAAGTTCTCCTGGAGAGGTGTTGCTAGTTTATACTTCAAAAATGTATTCATTGATTTATTTTTCCAATATTCCTTTTCTCAACTTACTTCTGTTTTGATTGAATTTTCCCTTTCTATCTTTTTTAAGTAGGAAGATTTAAGGGAAAGAAAAGTGAAGAAAGGGCTTCACTTGAGACCTTTGTTTTTTTCTAATATAAGCATGTTATCTCAGTCTTTTTGTGCTACTGTAGTAAAATACCTGAGACTGGATAATTTATAAACACATAGAAATGCATTTCTCACAGTTCTGGAAGTTGGAAAGTCCAAGATCAAGGCACCAGCAAGTTGGGTATCTGGTGAGGGCTGCGCTTTGCTTTCAAGATGGTGCCTTGTTGGTGTTTCCTCACATGACAGTAGAGATGAAAGGGCCTAAGCACCTACCTAGTATCCTCCAGCCCTCTTTTAAGGGCATTTGTCTCTTTCATCAGGGTGGAGTTTTTATAGCCTAATCACCTCCCAGAGGCCCCACCTTCTAATACCATCACCTTGGTAATAGATTGCAACATAAGAATTTTTGAGGGACACATAACATTCAAACTATACCACACTAAAAACATTGCTTCAGCTACATTACACAAATTTTAGTATGTTGTGATTTCTTTGATTAACATGCCATTTAATTTTCAAATATTTTTTTTTTTAAGATTTCTTTTTGTCACTATTATTTAATGACTTAATTAAAGAAAATCAAAATGTTAATTAATATAATTTATTATATGTAATTAATTGGATCAGAAATACAATTTGGTATAATTTTTATTCTCTTAAAATTATTTATACCTGCTTTGTTGCCCAGAATTTGGTCCATGGCAAGTGAAAGAATTCGCATTATACTGTTATGGGGTAGAATTTTCTGTATATATCATTAAGATCAAGTTTGTTGATAATATTGTTCACGTTCTTCACATTATTGATTTTCTGTCTACTTGTTCTATCAATTATTGAGGAAGAATGTTGAACTCTACAACTATAATTGTACATTTGTTTACTTCTCTTTTCAGTCCTATTTGTTTTTGCTTCCAGTACTTCAAAGCTGTTATGAGATGCATACACATAATTGTTATATCCTTATATTGAATTGACACCTTTAGCTTAAATAATGTCTCTTTTAATCCTCAATAATGGAATTCTTGTTCTAAAAGGTGCACTGATTTTGATATAGCCCTCTGATATTAATATAGTTATCTCTTTTTGATTAATGTTTGCATGGTATATATTTGTCATCTATTTACTTATAACCTATTTGTGTTTTTACACTTAAAGTGAGTCTCTTGTAGAAAGCTTATAGTCATGCCTAAGTTTTCATTTAATATGAAAATCTCTGCCTTTTATTTAAAGTGTTCAACCATTAACATTTACTGTAATTCTTGATATAATTGGTTTTAAATCTACCTGGCTGATATTTGTGTTCTAATTTGATTATTTTTTCCTATTGTCCTGGCACTGGATTCTTTTGCAATGCTTGTATTATTATATAGTTCCGCTTTATCAGTATTATTGGTATTTGAGCTAACTCTTTTTATTTGTTAATGATTGTGTCAGACTTTATTATAATGTATTTTTAACTTACTACAATCTACCTTCAAAGAACACTATACTATATAGTTTAGGGATTCTTACAGCAGAATATTTAAATATCTCCCCTGACATTCTTTGTGCCATTTTGCCATATATTTTATTTGTGTATATGCTCTAAATATTACTAAAAATTGTTAATATTTTTGCTTTCCACAATTATATTTAAATTATACTAAAGAGATTATACTTAAAGCACTATTTAAAAATGAGAAAAAAGTCCTTCATACTTATGCCTATATTTACCATTTCCAATGTTTTGTGTTCCCTTGCACAGATCCAAATTTCTATCTTACACCATTTTCTTCTTATTACAAAGCTTTATTTAATATTTCATGTAGTGAAATTCTTCTGATGATAAATTATCTTGATGTATTTGTCTAAAAGTCATTTTTTCTTTCAATTTTGAAATTATTTGTAAAGAATTCTAAATTGACCATATTTCCTTCAGCTTTTTATGTATGAATGATTGCTGCTTGCTAGTTTGCATATTGTATGACAAGAATGTCTTCTGTAATTCTTGTTTTTGTATGAATGTGTGTGTTTTCTTTGGCTGCTTCTAAGGTTTTTTTTTTTTAATATTTGGTTTTCAGCAATTTTGTAATGATGTGCTTTGTTGTGGTTTCCCATCATTTTTTTTCCTTTTGCATTTCCTGAGCTTCTTCAATGCTTAGACTAATGATTTTCATCAAATTTTAAAATGTTTTAGCTATTAATTTCTTCAAGTTTCTTTTTTTTCTCCCCTCTTCTCTCTAGCATGGATTGCTAGATGTTATCTTGCAGCTCAATGGCACTCTGTTCTCTTTTTTCTTAACCTACTTTTTTTTCTACAATCATCCTTGTGAATGTCTCCATAGCAATGTCTTTAAATTCACAGTTCAGTTTTTCTATAATATCTAATCTTGTGTTGTCTATCCAGCACTTTTTAAAACTTCAGATATTGTATTTTTCATCTCTAAAGTTCTTTGTGACACTTTTGTATATTTTCCAGTTTTCTGCTTATTGTCCTATTTGTCACCCAGGCTGGAGTGCAATGGCAAGATCTCAGCCCACTGCAGCCTCAAACTCCTGGGCTCAAGCCATTGTCCCACATCAGCCTCCCAAGTAGCTGGCACTACGGGTGCACGCCACCATGCCCAACTACTTTTTTTTGTACTTTTTGTAGAGAGGGGGTTTTCTCATGTTGCCCAGGCTGGTCTCAAACTCCTGAGCCCAAATGATCTGCCCACCTCAGCCTCCCACAGTGCTAGGATTACAAGCATGAGTCATGGAGCCCAGCCTCTGTTTTCTTAAGTATGTAAAGAACACTTGATAGCTCTTACAGTAGGTTGTATCTTATCCATTGATTCTGTTTGTTTTCCCTATTAATTGATATTTTTCTGGTTATTGTTCACATTATCTTCTTCTTTGCATATAAGGAAAATGATATCAGATGCATGCCATTTGAGCTTTACCCTTGTTGGATGCTAAATGTTTTTGTGTTCTACTAAATATTATTGGGCTTGTTCTGGAACAAAATTATTTGTCCCATATTTGAGTGGCAAAATCATTTGCTGGGGCTTCTTCGCCTGGCTGAACCATGGAGCAGTTGGCTCCTGGGCTACGGGCATTTCATGAGGTTACTCATACACCTCTTTAAAAAAAAAAAATTCTGTTACACACTGTAAACTTAGAATCAGTTTCATCTTTTTGAAGTTTGGTTTTAAGTTTTTTAAAGACAGCCCGAGAGTAGCCTTTATAGCAGGCTAATTTGTTCTTACCTCTAAGGCAATACCCATCTAGCATTCTAAGTATTGCATTTAATGCCATAAATTTAATAAGGTCTTTCCACTTTGGCTGGTAGGAACACAAATTATTCCACGCCTGTGTGAATTCCTGGAGTTGTTCTGGCTATTCCTTTCCATTTGTTTCTTCCCCACCCTTGATTAGGTTCCTATCTTGCATGTGCAACCAGTAGTCAGCTAAAAATTTGAAGAGACTTCTCTGGAGCTCTCTGAGGCTTTCTCATTTTGAACCTTCCTTCTCTTTGGCAGTGTGCAAGATAGATGCCTTGACCTCTCAAACTCTTATCTCTGTGTCTTTATCTCAGTGAGACAGCTGGGTTCAGTTTGGGTTCCTCCTGGCTTCTCTATGGGCTGGAAGATGCCTTGAAGTACTAAGCAGGAGCAAATGTAGAGCTCACCCGGATTGTGTTCCACTTCTCATGTATCATAGTCCTGTGCTGTGTATTGTACAATGTTGAACATCATTATTTCATATGTCTTATCCAGTATTATAGTTGCTTAACGTAGGAAGACATATTAGTTTGCTAGGATTGCCAGACTGAATTGCCGGACAAAATTCCACAGACTGAGTGGCTTAAACAACAGATATTTATTTCTTACAGTTCTGGAAGCTGGGAAATCCTAAATCAAAGAACCAGCAGATTTAGCATCTGGTGAGGATCTGCTTCCTGGTTCATAGATGGCATCTTCTCATTGCATCCTCACATGGTGGAAGGCGCAAGCAAGGTTTCTGCATTCCTTAAATAAGGGCACTAATTGCATTCATGAGGGTCCCATTCTTATAACCGTAACTACCTTCCAAAGCCACCTCTAATACCATCACAATAAGGGTTAGGATTTCAAAGTATGCATTCTGGGAGACACACAGACATTCAGCCTATAATATCTCCAAATGTTTTCTTTTTGATATGGAAAACAAGATTGTGGCAAGTTAGGTAAATATATATTTAATAGAAACTATTAAATTTCTAAAGGAAATGGTAAAGCATTAGGTGAAAAACTAGGCAATCTAATCATCACTGAAAAACACTGGAAAATGCTGTGCTGCCCTAAGGACTGTATCTCCTATAGCCATAAAGGAAAGAGAAAATCTCATTAGAGGTTGGTGTTCTATGGTTTTTAAAATGTCTACAAGTTCTTCTTTGGGCAGCAGATCAACTGTTTTAATGAGATAAGACTAAAACAATTGAACTTCTACCTAAAGAGGAAATAAAAACTGAAAGTCTGTGGTCCAAATCTGAGCAGGACTAGATGGATGTCATCTTTGCTTATAGAAGAGGCTTGTGTCAAAGAAGAATGCTCTACCTGTGTCACCAGGTAGTTCTCAGGAACATTTAAGATCAATAAAGAGGTTCAGATAATGAAAAATTAATAAACATAATGACTTTGTAAAACAACTTCATATCTATAACCAAGAACTCTACAGAGTCATGACTGAGATTTCTTCTCCTGGCTCATCGCTGGAGGAGTTGGCTCCTGCGTCATGGGCATTTCAAGGGGTTACTAATGCTCCTCTTGTCTGTTCAAAATTTCTGTTGCACACTGTACACCACCCAGAGTCTTAAATCCTTCTATGTAGCTGCTCACACGACAAATGGTCAAGATAATGACTTAAAATCAAAATTCTGAACAAATGTGAGGGTCTCTCTTAAGACCCAATCATGATGCATCAACATTTGGCAACATCACTACCACTGATGTTGTGAAAACCTGGAAAGAACATTTTAGGGGGTGAGGTTGAAGAGTTATATTTTATGGAATGATTCTGAATTTTTATCTTTCCTACACTTTTTAAATGCGTCATTCTCCCCTTTCTGGAAAATTCCAGTTTACCTCAGTTAAAGCTAATTTACATAACTAAATGCAATTTTCTCAAGAGAATGTTAAGTCACCTTTTGTCCTTTTGTTCTTGGTCATGCCAGCAGGTATATTGTTTTGCTGGCAGATCACATTTCAGGATATTTTATTTCCTAAAACCTTATAAATCTCTTCTCCTGTTTAATCACTTCAAAGTTTGCTTGGAGACTGTGTCTCCTGGTGTGTATCAGTCAGTAAAAGGATCTTTTTATTCATTCAGATCTTGATTACCTAAACAGAGATGATACTTTTTTCAACTTTTATTTTAGGCTCAGTGAGTGTATGTGCAAGTTTGTTACATGGTAAGTTGCTTGTCACCGGAGTTTGGTGTGTAAATGATTTCATCAGCCAGGTAGTGAGCATAGTACCCAATAGGTACTTTTTCAACCATTACTCTTCTCCCACCATCCTCTTGAAGTGGGTCACAGTGTCTATTGCTTCCATCATTGTATCCATGTGTACTCAATGTTTAGTTCCCACCTATAAGTGAGAATGTGTGGTATTTTGTCTTCTGTTCCTGCGTTAACTTGCTTAGGATAATGTCCTCCAGCTGCATCCATGTTGCAGCAAAGGACATAATTTGAGTTTTGTTTTGTTTTTTCTTTAATGGCTGCATAGTATATCATGGTATACTTGTGCTACATTTTCTTTGTCCAAGCCACCACTGATGAGCATCAAGGTTGATTCTATGTCTTTTCTACTGTGAATAGTGTTTTGATGAACATACACATGCATGTCTCTTTTTGGTGAAATTTGTTTTCCTTTGAATATATACTCATTAATGGGATGATGGATTGAATAGTAACTCTGCTTTAAGTTCTTTGAGAAAACTCCAGACTGCTTTCCACGGTGGCTGAACTAATTTACACTGCTATCATCAGTATATAAAAATTCATTTCTGTCTGTAATCCTGACAACATCTGTTATGTTTTGACTTTTTATTAATAGCCATTCTGACTGGAGTGAGGTTGCATCTAATTAGGGTTTTGATTTGCATTTCTTTTATAATTAGTGATGTTTTTCGCATACTTGTTGGCTGCATGTGGGCATTCTTTTGAAAAGTGTCTATTCATGTTTTTTCCCACTTTTTTTTACAGGGTTGTTTGGTTTTGGCTTGTTAATTTGTTTTAAGTTCCTCATAGATGCTGGTTATTAGATCTTTTCCAAATATGTAGTTTGCAAATATTTTCTCTCATTTTTCAGGCTGCCTGTTTGCTCTGTCGAGAGTTTCCTTTCCTGTGCAGAAGCTGTTTATTTTAATTAGGTCCCATTTGTCAATTTTTGTTTTTGTTGAAACTGCTTTTGGTGTCTTTGTCATGAAATCTTTGCTGGGTCCTATGTCCAGAACAGTATTCCTAGGTTATCTTCCAGGGTTCTTATGGCTGTAGGTTTTACATTTAAGTCTTTAATCCACCTTGAGTTGATTTTCGTATATGGTATAAGGAAGGGGTCCACTTTCAGCCTTCGGCATATAGCTAGCCAGTTATCACAGCACCATTTATTGAATAAGGAATCTTTTCTCATTGCTTGTTTTTGGCAATTTTGTCAAAGATCAGATGGTTGTGCATGTGCAGCATTATTTCTGGGCTCTCTCCTTTGTTCCACGAGTCTACATGTCTGATTTTAAACCAGTTGCATGCTGTTTTGGTTACTGTAGCCTGGTAGTATACTTTTAAGTCAGGTAATGTGATGCCTCCAGATTTTTTCTTTTTGCTTTAGATTGCCCTGGTTATTTGGGTTCTTTGTGGTTTCCAATAAATTTTAGCATATTTTTTTCTAATTCTGTGAAAAATGTCATTGGTAGTTTGATAGAAATAGCATGGAGTCTATAAATTGCTCTGGCCAGAACAACCATTTTAACAATATCAATTCTTCCTATCCATAAATATAAAATGTTTTTCCATTTGCTTGTTTGATCTCTGATTTCTTTGAGCAGGTGTTGTAATTCTCATTGTAGAGGTCTTTCTCCTCCTTGGTCAGCTGTATTTCTAGGTATTTTATTCTTTTCATGGCTATTGTGAATGATACTACAGTCTTGATTTGGCAGTCATCATTGATGTTGTTGTTGTATAGAAATGCTACTGATTTTTTTTTACATTGATTTTGTATCCTGAAACTCTGCTGAAGTTGTTTATTAGGTCAAGGAGCATCTGTCCAGAGACTAGGGGTTTTCTAGGTATAGAATCATATTATCTGCAAACAGGGATAATTTTACTTCCTCTCTTTCTATTTTAATGCTTATTATTTCCTTCTTTGGTCTGATTGCTCTGGCTAGGACTTCCAGTACTATGTTGAGCTGGAGTGGCAAGAGAGGACCTCTGGCTGCTCTCTCTTTCTCTTGCCTGTTTTTTCCTTGCTTGTTTCCAGTTTTCAAGGGGGAATGCTTCCACTTTATGCCCATTCAGTAGGATATTGGTTGTGTATTTTCCATAGAGGGCATGTATATATTTTGAAGGATGTTTTTCTTTTTTCTTTCTTTCTTTTTTTTTTTTTTTTTTTTGAGACGGAGTCTTGCTCTGTCGCCCAGGCTGGAGTGCAGGAGCATGATCTCAGCTCACTGCAAGCTCCGCCTCCCAGGTTCACTCCATTCTCCTGCCTCAGCCTCCCAAATAGCTGGGACTACAGGCACCCACCACCACGCCTGGCTAATTTTTTGTATTTTTAGTAGAGACGGGGTTTCACTGTGTTAGCCAGGATGGTTTTGATCTGCTGACCTCATGATCTGCCCGCCTTGACCTCCCAAAGTGCTGGGATTACAGGCAGGAGCCACCGCACCCCGCCGAGGTATGTTTTTCAAATGCTTAGTTTGTGGAGGATTTTTAACAGGAAGGGATGTTGATTTTTATTGAAAGACTTTTCTGCATCTATTGAGATGATCATGTATTTTTTGTTTTTAGTTCTGTTTATCTGATGAATTACATTTATTGCTTTGCATATATTGTACCAAACTTGCATCCCAGGGATTAATCTTACTTGATCTGGGGGATTAGCTTTTTGATGTGCTGCTAGATTCAGTTTGCTGGTATTTTATTGAGGATGCAGTTTGCTAGTATTTTATTGAGGATGGAGTTTGCTAGTATTTTATTGAGGATTTTTGCATCCACGTTCATCAAGGATATTGGCCTGAAGTTTTCTTTTGTTGTTATGTCACAGTTAGGTTTTGATATAATAATGATGCTGTACTCATAGAATGAGTTAGGGAGAAGTTCCTCTACCTTAATTTTTTGCAGTCATTTCAGTAGGATTGGTACCAGCTATTGTTTGTATGTCTGGTAGAATTTGGCTGTGAATCTATGTGGGTCCAGGGTTTTTTCTGTTTAGCAGGTGGTATGGTTTGACTCTGTGTGCCTGCCCAAATCTCATCTCAAAGTGTAATCACCAAGTTTTGGGGGAAGGGCCTTGTGGGAAGTAATTCAATCATGGGGACGTTCTTCTCCCTTTTGGTTCTCATGATAGTGAGTGAGTTCACATGAGATCTGATAGTTTAAAAGTACATGGCAGTTTTCCCCTTTGCTCTTTCTTTCTCTGCTGCCACCATTATAAGATGGTCCTTCCTTTTCCTTTGCTTTCTGCCATGACTGTAAGTTTCCTGTGGCCTTACAGTCATGCACAACTGCAAGTCAACTATACCTCTTTTCTTTATAAATTATCCAGTCTCAGACAGTTCTTTATAGCAGTGTGAAAGTGGACTAATGCAAAAAATTGGTATTTGGAGTGGGGCACTGTAATAAAGATACCTGAAAATGTGGAAGCAATTTTGGAACTGGGTTATAGGCAGAGGTTGGATCAGTTTGGAGACCTCAGAAGAAGAGAGGAAGATGTAGAAAAATTTGAAACATCCTAGAGATTTGTTGTATGATTTTGACCACAGTGCTGATAGTGATATGGACAATGAAGTCCTGGCTGTGGTGGTCTCAGATGGAGATAAGGAACTTATTGGGAACTGGAGTAAAGGTCATACTTGGTGGGCTTTAATAAAGACACTTCTGACATTTTGCCTGTGCCCTAGAGATCTGTGGAACTTTGAACTAGAGAGAGATGATTTAGGGTATCTGGCAGAAGAAATTTCTAAGCAGCAAAACACTCACATGAAGTGACCTGGTTGTTTCTAAATACAAGTCTATGCTCATATGCATTCATAAAGAGATTGGAACTTATGTATAAAATGGAAGCAGAGCGTTAAAGTTTGGAACATCTGCCCTGACCATAAGGTAGAAAAGAAAAACCCATTTTCTGGGGAGAAATTCAAGTCTCTGGTTGCAGAAATTTACATAAGTAAAGAGGAGTTGAATATTAATAGCCAAGACAATGGGGAAAATGTCTCTGGAGCATTTTGATCCACAATGCAGACCCTCCTATTACAGGCCTGGAGGTCTTGGAAGAAAAATGGTTTCATGGGCCAGGTCCAGGACCTCATTGCTCTATGAAGCCTTGGGAAATGGCACCTTGGGTCCCAGCCACTCCAGCTCCAGCCATGGCAAAAAGGGGCCAAAGTACAGTTCAAGCCATGACTTCAGAGGATGCAAGCCACAAGCCTTGGTGGCTTCCATGTGTCGGGCCTGCTGGTACACATAAGGCAAGACTTGAGGTTTGTAAACCTCCACCTAGATTTCACAGGATGTATGGAAACACCTGGATGTCCAAGTAGAAATATGTTGAAGGGGTGGAGCCTTCATAGAGAATCTCTACGAGGGCAGTGCAGAAGGGAAATGTGGGGTTGAGGTCCTCACATAGAGTCCCCACTGGGACACTACCACATGGAGCTGTGAGGAGAGGGCTACTATCCTCCAGAACCCAGAATAGTAGATCCACTGACAGTTTGCACTGTGCACCTGGAAAAGCCACAGGCACTCAATGCCAGCCTGTAAAAGCAGTCATGGGGGTTGTACCCTGAAGAGCCAGGGGCATAGCTGCCAAAGGTCTTGGGAGCCCATCCCAGTATAACATGGGTATAAGACATGGAATCAACAAAGATTATTTTGGAGCTTTAAGATTTAATGGCTGCCCTGCTGGGTTTGAGAATTACATGGGGCCTGTAGTCCCTTTGTTTTGGCCAATCTCTTCCATTTGGAATGGGAACATCCACCCAATGCCTGTACTCCCTTTGTATCTTTAAAGTAACTAACTTGCTTTTTTTATTTTACAGCCTCATAGGTGGAAGGGACTTGCCTTGTCTCTGATAAGACTTTAGACTTGGACTTTTGAGTTAATGCTGGAATGAGTTAAGACTTTGCGGGGGGCTGTTGGAAAGGTATGATTGGTTTTAAAATGTGAGAACATGCGATTTGGGAGGGAGCAGAAGTAGAATGATATGATTTGACTCCATGTCCCCGCCCAATTTCATCTGGGATTGTAATCCCCACACCACATGTTGTGGGCGGGGGCCTAGTGGGAGGTGACTGAATCATGGGGGCAGACTTCCCTCTTGCTTTTCTCATGGTAATGAATGAGTTCTCAAAAGATCTCATGGTTAATTTGTGTGTGGAACTTCCCCCTTTGCTTTCTCTCCTACTGCCATGCAAGATGTGCGTTCCTTCCCCTTCACCTTCTGCCTCGATTAGAAGTTTCCTGAGGCCTCCCCAGCCATGTAAAGCTGAGTCAATTTAACTTCTTTTCTTTATAAATTGCCCAATCTCAGGTAGTGCTTTATAGTAGTGTGAAAATGAAGTAATACAGGTTTTATTTTTCTGATTCGTTTTTGGAAATTATTATTAGTCTGTTCCAAATTTCAATTTTTTTCTGGTTAATTCTTGGGTGGTGGTATGTTTCCAGTAGTTTATCCATTTCTTTTAGGTAGTCTAGTTTTTGTTAACAGAGGTATTCATAATAGTCTCTGAGGGTTTTTTGTTTTTTTTTCTGTGGAGTCGGTGGTAATGTCCTCTTTGTCACTTCTCATTGTATTTATTTGGACCTTATTTTTTTTATTAATCTAGCTAGTAGTCTACTGATCTTGCTTATTCTTATGAAGAATAAACTTTTGGTTTTATTGATCTTTTATATGGATTTTCACATCTCAATTTTGTTACATTCAGCTCTGATATTGTTTATTTCTTCTGTTAATTTTGGAGTTGGTTTGTTCTTGTTTTTCTAGTTCCTCCAGGTATGTTAGATAATTAATTTAGGATCTTTCTAACATCTTGATGTAGGCATTTAGCAGTATAAACCTTCCTCTTAACTTTGACTTTGCTGTGTCCTAGTGATTTTGGTATATTGTATCTTTGTTTCCATTAGATTCAAATATCCTTTTTTAAATTTATGTTTTAATTTCATTCTTTATCTCAAAGTCATTCAAGACCAGGTTGTTTAATTCCTATATACTTATATGGTTTTGAGAGAGCTGCTTGGTATTAATTTCTATTATTATTGTGCCATAGTCTGAGAATGTGGTTGGTATGATTGCACTTCTTTGAATTTGTTGAGAATTGCTTTATGGATGTACGTGTGGTCAGTCTTAGAGTATGTGTCATGTGCTGATGAGAAAACTGTATACCCTGTTGTTGTTGGGTGGAGTATTAGATAGATTTCTGTTTGGTCCATTTGGTCAAGTGTCAAGTTTAGGTCCTGAATATCTTTGTTAGTTTTCTGCCTCAGCAATCTGTGGGGTTTGTTTAAGCCATGACTTCAGAGGATGCAAGCCACAAGCTTGCCACAATACCCATTGTCAGTGGGTATTGAAATCTCCCACTGTTATTTAGTGGTTATCTCAGTCTCTTCTGAGATCTCTAAGAACTTGTTCTATGAATCCGGATACTCCAATGTTGAGTGCATATACGTTTAGAATGGATAGGTCTTCTTGTTGAAATAAATCCTTTATCATTAAGTAATGCCCTTCTTTGTCCTTTTTGATGATTGTTGGTTTAAAGTCTATTTTGTCTGAAATAAGAATAGCAGCTCCTGCTCTTTTGGTTCTTTCTCCATTTGTTTGATAGATCTTTCTCTATCCTTTTACTTAGAGTTTGTGGGTGTCACTGCATATGATATGGGTCTCTTGAAGCCAGCACACAGGTGGGTCTTTCTTTTCTATCCAAATTGCCACTCTGTGCCTTTTAACTAGTGCATTTAGCTGATTTACATTCAAGGTCAATATCGAAATGTAAGGATTTGATGTAGTCATTGTGTTATTAACTGTCTGTTATGTAGACCTAATTGCATAGTTGCTTCATAGTGTCAGTGGACTATGTACTGAAGTGTGTTTTTGTGGTGGCCAGTATCCATCTTTCATTCCCATGTTTAGCACTCCTTTAAGAACCTCTTGTAAGGCAGATCTGGTGGTAAAAATTTCTGTAACATTTGTTTATCTAAAAAAAACTTATCTTTCTTTCGCTTATGAAGCTCAGTTTGGCTTGTTATAAAATTCTTGGTTGGAATTTCTTTTCTTTAAGGAGGTTGAATATAGGCTTCTAATCTCACCTGGCTTATAAGGGTTCTGCTGAGAATACGTTGTTAGCCTGATAGTATTCCTTTTTTACGCGACCTGTCCCTTCTCTCTAGGTATCTTTATAAGTATTTTTTCTTTTACATTGACCTTGGAGAATCTGATGACTACATATCCTGGGGGTGGTCATCATGTATAGCATCTCTCTGGGGGTTCTCTGAATTTCCTGAGTTTGCATGCCAACCTTTCTAGCAAGGTTGGAGAAATTTTCATGGCCAATATCTTCAAATATGTTTCCAAGTTTCTGACTCTGTCTCTGTCTCCTTCAGGAGTGCCAATGATTCCTAAGTTTGGTCTCTTTACACAATCCCCTATTTCTCAGAAGTTTTGTTCGTTTTTAAAAATTCCTTTAAAAATTTTTTTGTATGCCTGTGTTGATTTGAAGGAGTGATCTTCAAGTTCTGAGATTCTTTCCTCAGATTGGTCTATTCTATTAATGCTTCCATTTGCACTGTGAAATTCCCATAGTGGGTTTTTCATTTTCAGAAGTTTAGTTTGATTCTTTCTTAAAATGGCTATGTTAATCAAAAAGTACAAAGAAGGGCATTACTTAATGACAAAGGATTTATTTCAACAAGAAGACCTACCTAATATGGCTTTCAGCTCTTGCATCATTTTGCTGTTTTCCTTGGATTGGGTTTCAATCTTTTCCTGTATCTCATTGAGCTTCCTTGCCATCCAGATTCTGGATTTTATGTCTGTCATTTCAGCCACTTAAATCTGGTTAAGAACCATTGCTGAGAAGCTAGTGTTTTTTGGAGGTAAAGTCATTGTTGTTTTTAGAGTTGCCAGAATTCTTGCACTGTGTTTTTTGTTTGTTTGTTTTGTTTTGTTTTTCCCCTCATTCATATGGGCTGATGTTCTCTTAACCTTTAAAGTTGCTATCCTTTAAGCTGGGCTCTTTGCTTTAATATTATCTGGTGCCCTCTAGGGCTTGGCTGTGGTATAAGCTGCCTTTAGTTGATTGGTTTCATTTTCGAATCTTTTCAAGGGAGCAAGGTTCTGGTCAGTGCTCCCAGGCTGCATGCTCCAACCCTGACAGGGGCTGGGACCAGGCCTGTTTCTTTGTTCTCTGGCCCTTCAAGATCAAGCACCTGCTGTGCTGGAGGAGCTGGTGTGTTCCCAGTCTGCTGGCAATAACATTCCAATGCGAGCTGCCAGCAAAAATGCTTTGGTGGGTAGGTGGTAGGGGGCCCATGGGAGAGCATGCTGTGGTTGGTGGGTATAGAAAAGTTCACATCAGTAGGGTGGCAGGGCAGCCATGGGTGAGTGCACATTGGCAGAGAGGCATGGGGGTAGCAGGCATGTGTGCACCAAGAGGGTAGTGGGTGGGCTGTGCATGGTGGTGGAGCATTATTAAAAGGCTGCAAGTGCCCCTGCAGGGGAAGGCTGTGGATGAGTGCACACCAGCAGGGGTCTGCCTGTCAAAGCATTCTGAGGGGAAGACAGGGGCTGCCAGTGAATGAGCTACTGCACAGTAGCTTCTGTCAACTGTTTCAGCAGAGCAGCTGAGGCTGTGCTGAAAAGGGGTGTGGCTAGCTAGGGCCCTTGAGGGAGGCTGGCACACAAGGGATGTTCAAATCGGATTGGCCCCATTCTGTGGGAAGGGCAGCCCTGTTCTTTCCAGGTCTGACCTCTAACAATGGCTAATGCCACCTACAGGACTATGGTGTGCCTCGGCCAGGAATGAGTCCTAGTGCTCAGCAACCTTGTGCACAGTGCCCAGCTTTCTCCCCTTTCAGTCCCAGGGTCTGCATCCTCCCTCTGTCCACTCTCAATGTCTTCTTTCTGAGGATCCATTCAGAGTGTACCTGTCTACTTGGTGGTTTAGTCTCTCCCGGTGGGAGATGCTCTTTCTGGCTGGGTCTAGTTAGCTATCTTCCAGAGATTATGCTTGAAGATACATGCTAATTATGGCAGGTAAACAAAGGGTCTGTATGAAGGACAATATTCAGGGAGAGAAAACTGCATGTGTGCAAATACAGAGGTTTGAGATAATTTGGTATATTAAGTTGACAAAAAGGTTGACAAAATGGAGAAAACAGAATTTGATGTGCACAACTTAAAAAAGAACAGGCAACCTGAGTATGGAGTTAACGTGATCTTTTCTCCTTTGGCTTTAGGATTTCATCTTTAATTAATTTTCTAATCTATTTCCCTGGAAATTAGATAAAGGAAGAATTTCAATGACGTCAAAAGACAATATTGATTATGGGGAAAAAGACTCCTGACTGGCAAATTTCTGCAGCCTAAGAGAACTACATAAATGCCTGGCAAGAAGCTAGAGCTATGGGCTTCCCAGAATGTGGTGACTCTTGGAACTGGCATGTTCTTACAGAGACCTTGGAAACTGTAACTATGGAATTGTTGTAAGACATATTGGCTACTGTGTAGCATGAAGTTTTTAGGCCAGCAAGGAACCTCCACTCACATATGAATCTCATCTCTCTGCACCTGAGTTCTTACATGAGGCAGGCGTAGAAAGCAGCCAAAAGAATGCCCAACTGACTGCTGAAATAGATGCACAGACTGGTGCAAGAGCTCCCATAGGTCCTCTGATTCCATCTTGCTTGCTGTCAAGAATAATGAAGTCTCCAAAAATTTCCTCTATTTGTAAACTAAGAAGTTAGCCTTTCGCAGTTGTGTAGATGCTGGCAGAGGACATGGGACTTCTAGGTTAGAGACAAAGAGATTCATTTTAATCAAGGCAAAGCAGGGAGCATAACCTGCATATTTGCACAGGTTCTGAATCCTCCAACCCCCAAGGGGCATCACAGGTGGGCCTGGGTAGATGCTATGCATGCAGAGGTGGAGAGTTTGTCTTGCAACTGATAAACCCAGAGCTCAGGAAACATCAATTTTTAAAATAATGAGCAGCAAGCAGATCTGCCCAACTTTTACATTATCTTATTACATTGGCGACAAAACAACCCAGCCTTCTGCTCCAGAGCTAGATACTGTCTCTGTCTATCAATGCTGTTTGCTAGATGTAGTAGTCTGCGTCCAATCACGAGATATAAATCATACCACCATTAAAAAGGAGATGTTTAATAAAAAGAATTATTAAATTTGATTAAAGGCTAACTATACAACATAAGAAAACTCTATATGGTGCCCTAAGGCTGAAGGAGAGCACCCAAGGAAGAAAAAACTCAGAAGGAGTTAGGCCTCACTGAGGAAGGCATAGTTTAACCGACAGATAGTGGAGAAGTTTTCAGTGTTGCCAGGCTGGAGCTGGTCTGGAGTTGCTGGGAAAATATCAGAATCCCCTCTGGCATGCAGGAGGGTGTGCAAATGAACAGCAGCCTGCACAGGCAGGCAGTGGGATCCTAGGTGCTGGTGGAGGCAGAGAGCCTTCCAAGTACATGGATTTCATAAGGTGGTGGTGGTGGGAGGTGGGGTTTGCAGGAGGGACAAACGGTGACATTCACGTGCAGGTGGCCACATGGGGACTTGCAGAGGGAGTCCTGGCATCAGCACAGTCAGGAGGCCTTGGAATCAGGCAGATGATGGGGCAGTCTAGTTTCTTAGTCAAGATGGTTGTGGAAAGGTTATTACCAGGTCAAGTCTGCAGGATTCAGAAGGACCAATCCTGAACTGTGGCTGTGGCAGACCCTCCTGAGGTCCTCACGTCTACACCTTCACCTAGCTCCACACTGGAATTGCAGGAAGCCTTCTCCTCTTGCAGAGTCCCAAGTGTCTTCTACTAAAAGCCTCAGAATCAAGCTGGCTTTCAAGGAGAAAGGCTGAAAAGAATACCATTGTTTATCCTAGAGCACGATTGCAGGGTACATTGGAGCCACGTGGCCATCCATGGATAACCCATGCATCATACATCATGCTTGACAAGACAGTCACAACAGAAGGTGTGCAAGACATGCAGAAACTCCTTGGAGAGCTATCTCTTCACACGCATGCTGTGGCTTCTGCCCTGTGTAAGCACACTGGGTGCCAAGCATGGCTCCTGGTGGTTCTGCACATCTCAATTTAGTTGGACCTAAGAATATCCCTCAGTGGGTATTGCAAGTACATGGTAGCAGACCACAAAGAGATACAGATGCAATGCTAAGTCTTTTATCCTGAAGATGATCAAGGGTCAGTTTACTACAGTTCCCTAAGGAATAGTGAGTTTAAGTGTGATGCCTTTTACATTTGAAAATGAAGTGTAGATATAATACTAGCAAAGAGTAATAATATAGTATCTTTTATTTCCGCTATGCACCAGGTACTATATTTGGCTTTTTGTTTCTTCATTTTTGGTAGTTGGCCCTCACAGACACATGTAGCCATATTTTTGCAGACAAGGAAATAGAGGGTCAACAAGTCAGGAACTTTTCACCATCACACAATTACGGAAAGAAGGAGATGGAAGGAGGGCATTCTCTGTGTCCTTCCACCTGAGGAGCTAACACTGATGGCCTTTCCACAGTGCCGGCTACATAAAGTGTGTGTATTTCAGACTTTCTAGAAATAGAAGCAGGAAGAACGCGGAATGAAAATCGCTGGGGCTCTTGGCCTGTGTTGATTAGCACCTCTGACTGTTGATCACTATTCCTTTCTATGTTTGCCTGGAAGATGACCTGACAACACCTGTCTACAGTACAGTATCGAGGCACACAGGACCTTGCACATAGAAGGGAATATTACAAATACTGCAGAGACTCAAGGATTAGTTGTTTGTTTGTGTAATGTAAGCAGAGGTGAGCAATTTGCTTTTCGGATTCCAAAAAAGATTTTTTCTCCTTCTTTAAAGCAGCAATTCATGCCAGAGGCCTAAGTGAGCTGTCATTTTCTCTGAGTGTTTTCTTTTTGTCATAGGCACCACTCTACATTTCCCGGCTCAGTAATGCATCAAACAAAGCAGGCTTACGTGAAATGAAAGAGAGAAGCTCTGCTGAGTCCAACTTGTGTTTTTCTGGCAACAACTGAGCTCACTCGCTTAATACTTAGGCAGAGCACTGCACTGAGGCACAAGTGCTAGCCCAGCCAGGGATGCTCTCGGCCATGGCTGCACATGACGATCATCAGAAAGCCCTTTCACATTGAGCAGAATGTGATTTTAAGTCTTCCTTGGCGATTTTCACCTGCAGTCCAGGTTAGCCATTGTATAATTTGGACAGCATTGAAACTCAGGAAAATTAACCTTCAGTATCTAATATAATTGGATTTATTCAAGAGTATCCTTTTCTGTAAAATAGACAGTTAATAAATTATCTAGCTTTGAAATCGGGTAATCCTAAATAATAGACCTGCAGTTTAAGAAATTCTGAGTTTTCCAAATTTCCTGATGACTATGATGTTTGGTTATTTGCAAATAGGCCTTTTAGAAAAATCTGAACTGTCTCTTTGGAAATTGTCAGTATCAAAATGGAGTCACTCATGTTAAAAAAAAATAATACAAAGAAAAAAAAACTCTAACAAATAGAGCTGAGGAAAGCTATGAATAGATAGTTCTGATGTTTGTATGCCTGACAATAAAAACTATCGCAAAAGATTGCAAAAACCACACCCTTGCACAAAGGCTTTCAGGAACTTACACCAAAAAGTACTTCTGCGAGGACATCACCCCAAAAACTGCCTGTCCAACCTTGGAGTAGCATCATCTTTGTTATAGATCATTGTAGCCAAGAATAATCATTTTAAAATAATTATGTCATACTCCTCATTTTTTCTTTAAATCATAGCCTTCCTTTACCTCCCTGAATGTGTGCATAGTTTACTAAGGCACACATGTGCCCTTTGCAGTGTCCCATGCCTCAATAAATATCTTTTAGTTTTAGAGAGCCTTTCTCTGTTTGCTATTTAGGCTGACACATCCATGTTCAATATTTTTAAATTAATGTTAATTTTGTCAACATGGATGTTGTGATCACATACAGATTAATTATGATCAGGTAATGAGCTCAGTTTCTGTCACCAACTTCAGCACTCTTCTGCTACCTCCTGCTGGAGATGACCATGCAAAGTGTTGTTCTTAAAAGTCTGGCATGCAAAGAGAGAAATAAAGAAATAGAATTGTGATTTAAAGGTTTGTTTGTTTGTCTTTTAAGGAACAACTTTCTGGGAGCCAAACATGCAATAGCAAATTCAACAGATCATTCAGCATATTTAACTTCATGATCTTCAATGTATTACTTCGGTAGATTTAACCACATTTTCCAAAGACTGACAGGTTGATTTTTTGATTCATGATCTACTTGTGCCAAGACCTAACAGAAACTTTTAAATCCCTGTTTATTTCATGAATCGTCCTGTAAGACAATTCATGAAACTGACCAGTAAGACAATGGGTCAACGAAATTTGAAGTAAATTTGTACTCAATCTGTAGAATCACATCTTACAAGGGTCATCCATCCCAATGCCTGGAAGGAATCTCTTGTCACAGACTGCCTGCTAATGATGGGGCATGAAACAACTTATAAGAATATGGCAACATAGAGATTTCTGGAAATTAAATACCAGCTCTTTTAAAAACCTAACTGTAATTAGTTTGTCTAATTGTTTAAGGTCAGAAGATCTTTGATACGCCAGCTCCCAGTAATTTCATTTCAGGAATAAAGAAAAGAAAAAAGAAATCTGAGATAAAGATATCGCTTCTTGAAGCAAAATACTTGTCATATGTTAGAAAATGGAAAAAGCATCAATTAATAAATAACTAACCATTGAAACTTACGTCATGAAAAAGTTGTGGTTGTTTTATAAAAATTGAAATGTTGGATAACTATCAACAATTAAGAGAAGAGAATAAATAATTTTGATTGAGATGTTGAAAATAATTATTTAAGACTATAATTATTCATCAATTCTATAAATGTTACCCTTTTTTTTTTTTTTTTCCAGGGAGTAACATCCAGAAGAAATGGTTAGTAACATTTCTTTACTGCTTGAGTACATTTTATCATCAGATGGTTGATCATATAATTGGGTTTATTCAAGTATACTTTTTCCGTAAAATATAAAGTGAATAACTTATCTAGTTTTAATAACAGGTAATCTTAAATAATAGGCCTTGTTATAGAATCATGTCCATTCAAGTACTTGTTATACAAGCAACATGTTTATACCCTTCACTTCGAACTGCATCAACTCAGTATCTTCATCCGTGTGCAACAGAAAATCCAGGGCGCAGCAGCTTAAACTCTAAGAGCATACACTGTTTACCTGAAGAGAGAGAAGGTGGTTCCAAGTGTTCTCCAAAGTCCCATGATGACAGGACGTGGGGCAGCATCTCTACAGCTCTCCTCCTTCTCTCTCATGGGTGCAAAGTGGTTTCTCACATCTCAATATGCCAAGGCAGGAAGCTGGGATACAAGGGCAAGGAGAGAGCTCTTCTCTTCTACAGAGAAGGAACATCTTTCCCACCAGCCTGGCACCCTGCCCTTCACTCTCCATGTGATGGGACCACGGGGCCCCTCCCAGCTGCAGAATGTTTGGGAAGAGGGTGCCTGGTTCTCTGGCCTCTGTAGCTGGAGGAAGGCACTGGAGAAAGACGTGGGAATGGCCGATGGGTAGCCATTTCTATCATGATACAGTCAAATAACAGGACTTTTAAATGGAAATAATTTCTTGAGAATAGCAGAGCACACCACTATGCTTGAATAAAAATGGTAACTGGATTTCCTGAACTGTTAAATTAAACATGCATTGCTGATTTCCTCTTTCTGCAGCTGCTCTACTTCTAACTATCTGTCTCTTCTGTCTGTGGCTCAAGATCCATCATCTTCAGAATATAAAATCCTTCTTATGGTTTTATTTTTCCTTTGTTTTCTGGTCCCTCCTTGCCTGCCTTCAATATTTTTGGCTTTCTTCCCTTGCTTTGCTGGGACGTGTGATTTATCCTATCACTGGAGAGCTCTGTGAGAAAGCACTGGATATTTATTCTACTGCATATGTCAGAAGCTCCAGGCAGGGCTGCCGCGTCCCACAACTTCAGCGGAGCCATTCATTTCCATGTGTCTTGCACAGTCTGTGTGGTAACAAGTGGCAGCACTGAGTTTGGGCAACAGAGAAATGGTTTCACTGGGAAAGATAATTCCCCTTTCCAAAATAAATCTATTTTCAGCATTATCATTCCCACTGCCTCTACCTTGGCTTAAGACTTTTTGAGTCTTCTTTGATTATCATGATCGCCTCCTAAGTGGCCTCCCTGTAACCAGTCTTTCTTCCCTTCATTCTACCCTACAAATATCTATCAAAATGAGCTTACATGTCTGCTTGCCATCTACCTTTAGTGGCCTCCCACTATACGCAAGACATCAAAACTGTTTGGTGTGGCCTAAGGCTATTTTTTTGGCTTCCGGCTGAGTTATTGCTCTGTGCCCATGAGCCATCTCACCTCACTCCAGCGAGCTCCTCAGCTCCCCACTCCTTCCCTACCCACTCTGCCTGCCCATTTATTTACCAACTCCTGCTGCAGGGATAATGTCCTGCCCAGCTGTCTGCTGAACTGTCCATCTCTAGTGAGCAGTGCATTTCCTCCTGGGAGGCATACACCTCAATTCTGCAAGCCAGCAGCACCCTAATTTTGCTTTGGAGAATTTCATAGCTCCAATCACGTGCAGTCCTGGTGAAGAGCTGTCAAAGTGGGATGTCCTATCTTGCCAAGGGTGAGACCCAAACCAGTCCAACCACATGCTCTCCTTGCACAGAGAGATTAGGGCCCCAACCCTGTGAAACGGATGCACCTGGTGACTGGGCTCTGAGGACAAACTGTCCACCCTGTGTTCACCGCTGACTACCAAGCCCTCCCGGGGGCTCCCCAGGTCCTTCTTGCACATGGCTGCTTGGCATCATCTCCTCCATTGCTCAAGCCATTCCTGTGCATTCCTTTTTGCACTTCTTTATTTCTTGGCCAACGTAGGAGTTTGTGGATTATAACAAAATCCCACACTGGCTTCTGTCTGAAGGCCCAGGAGGATGGCATCTTCTAGGGAGACAGAACAGTAAAGAAGGAGTCTCATCCCCAGGCTCCTAATGCAGCAGAGTCTTACCTCGAACCCATGACTGCCACACTGCAGACTCTCTTAGAAGACAGAAATCAGCTTTCCTACTGGAGCTGCCATTACGGTGGATCTCTGTTCTTTTAGAGAAATCTAATCATGCAGGTGGTGGGGTAGGGGGGTACGCTACAAGGAAGACTGGAAACAAATCATGGGGTAAAGGTGGTTGTGAAACACCTGTGGAGTTTGGATTTCTGTGGGTCAGCAGCTTCTGTTTTCCAGCAAATGGAGGCAAGGTTTGCTTTAGAAGGAGAGTGGCCTCTGCCACATAGAGGAAGAGGTTCTGGAGGAAGATGCCCTGGCGGCAGCGAAACGAAGACGGAGGCGTGCCTGAAAGAAGTGGACATGGGGCCAAGATGACATTAGACAGGTCACATTTAAGAGTGTGCTCCAAGGCAGACTCAGGGTTTTCTATAAGCAAAGGGAAACAAAGGGGGAAATACATAGACAGTGCCCTTTTTGAGGCCTGGACTTCAGCAGAATTCAGGGGAAAGGTTCATGGGGAGAAGAGGGCAGGCGTGGGGAGAGGGAGCTGCCTGTGAGGCTTCTCTCCATGCCCTCCCTGCCACAGAGAAGCTACAGTCCCTCCAAGACCTTGGCTGCCCTCCCAGGTGAGGGTGCAGCTGCCCTGGCTCGGCTTTCAGGGACCAAGTCCAGTGTCCTGACGAGGCTGGGCTCCACTCAGGATGCCAGATCCGAGGAGCATGGGTCCATAGAGGAGGGGGTTCTGGAGCCAAGGAGGCAGTGCTGGGCCAGGCCACACCTGAGCAAGAAAAGGCTGAGGAGGAACTGGCCAGCTGCAGGGTGTCCACAGGGCGGTACTGAGGGAGGTGCAGCCGCAGGCCTCTGTGGGAAGAGCTGGACTCCAGGGCTCCTTCTTGATTGGGGTTCAACCCCAGAGCAGGTTGGAAATCTGGATCTCCAGCCTAGAAGCAGGGCTATCAAGGGCTGAGCAGGACAATAAGTGAGTGGCTGCCTGATGGGGGTGCCCTTGTATGTATCATGTGCCCCCCAGGAAACTCCAGTGTAAGCTCAGCCGATCATGTGGGTGAATTGGAAAGTGACTCCAGGATGAGAGGGAAGAAGCAGTTCGGTGGTTCTGTGGGGACACAGTGCTGTCTCCAGGGTTCTACTGGTTCCTATGTCCAGGCATGATAACTTCAGGGCACACTCAGAATGGACAGTGTGGCCTCCAGCATCCTGGCAGCCTCGGTCAGGCTGACCCAGGCACTGGTCGCACCTCAGCCTACAGGTTAGTTTTGTAATTTTGTGGGTCTTGAGAAAGGTGGGATCTGATGATTTATAAGTCAAAAGAAAACTTGGTTTATTTGCTTTTTGGAATATTCAGAGTAATATTCCAAATAGTAATATTTAGTAAACGTATCGATGTTTGTAAAACAAAGCACAGGATGTACAATGGGATGAAATTTTTGAAAAAAAGATAAATTCATAAGAACGTATGCAACTGATTGTTAAGGGCTTCGCAAAGTCTCCTCTAATTGTACTTAGGGATCCACAGCGGAGCTCACCTGTGTTTGCAAACAAGTCCTCTGCAGGAACCATCAGGAGTCTGAGTTTCACAAAACAATTTAAGATCTACTCAAATACAATACAATTTTTTAAATGTTTATTAGCATAGGTAATGGTGAACGTGTTAAGAAGGAGTTATAGAGACCAAAAAGCCCACATCGCTGGGGTGAAACCATTATTTCCAGTGTTCTAATTCTCACCTCTTTACACGTTCCTTCAACTGAAGCCTGACTCCTGGACTTTTTCTCCTCAATTTTTGATTTGAGCCCCATATATCATCATTTGTTCCTTTCATGAGTTCATAAGAAAGAGCATAACACCACGCTTCCTTAGGCACAATTTCCTCCGACAAGGAGGTTGGGGACAGTTTAAATAAAACGTTAGTTCAGGTCAGTGAGCGGCACAGGGCACCTGAAACTGTTGGCTTCCTCCCTTATCCAGGGACAGATGCTAAAGACCTTAAGGAAGGTCCTAACTTTGTGCTGTAATTCCCCTGGGAGACTCAGACAGGCTTTGGTGTTCTGCTGCCTGTCCAGAGGGTAATTGTTTGGTGAAACTTATGTATTATCTATGTACAAATTCAGATGGCCAGCAAGAAAGTGGACCATGGCAAGGAAGAGGAGATGGTGTCTAGAAAAACCTAGGGACCCCAAAATGGGTTTGGTGTCCCCCACTGCAGGGTTAGGGTCCCTCGGCAGACAGAGCAGAGCAGAGACCTCTCCTCTGATTCCTTCTCCACTCTCAGATCCTCCCCAACAGACCTCCTGGGAAAACAGCACTGCCACCACCCCCTAAAAACCAGTCTCTTCATCCCCGCTTTACCACCGATCATGCCAATCTTAGAGTGGGAAATTGAGGAGATGTTAATTCAGGATTCAGACTTGAGCTTGCTTACAACAATTTCACTGATGTTTCAGAAAAAAGAAATATGTCTCTGTCAATCACCTTTGTCAATGTTACTCAAAAGCATGGAGCCACTCTTCAAGGTTAAGGAGAGTGAATCATGTAAAATGTTGATGAAAATTTCATTTCATTCCCCCAAACTGCCTGTACCAATGACCCAGTTGCTAATTGTGGATCATTTCGCCTGAAGGTTTGGTAACTTGTGAGTCAATGAATCCATTTTCACATGGTTTGTTTGCAGAAGACCAGACATCTCAACAGTCAGGACTTTTGGAGGTAAGTTAAGCAGTTACACAGGAAGAAGTCTAAATGATTCAGTTACGTAATTACAATAATTTCAAATTTGGTAAGATGTGACTGTTTTCATAGGAAACGAATTCATTTGCTTTAATTTTACATCTTTTCTTTTAATACGCTCTTAAACAGTTAAATTTGCTCTTTGAAAGTGGGGTTTCCTTAGAATTCCTCCTAAAATGTATCCTATTCAAGGGTTTATTTTATCCCTTCTGACGTCTTTAGGTTACAGGTGCTAGTAATTCATGTTATTTAATTTCTTAACTATGTGTCCATTTCCTTAAGTGCTGTGTAGTTTATTGTCCTTAAGCGGCCAGGTTAATGAGGTACTTTACCCTTTGAGATTACACTTATTGTAAGGAACAATTCTCTCACCTTGATAGCGTTTATCTCAGTCAGTGTTCACATCAGGATAGGAAAGGAAGGGCTCTTTGGGGAAGCTTCGTTTATATAAGGCATGAAAGCAATGTGGGCAAGGCTATCTTCACACGTCCCTGGACGCTTGCCGGTTGCCTAAAACAAGCATCACCCTGCTCCATTTGATGATTTTGAGGAAGGTCTTAGAGTTGGGTCCAAGAAGACTTTGTGAATTAGGCTCAGATTTAGTCCTCATTATTCCTTCACCTCTGCTTTTCTCAGCCGGTCCTAAACTGCCTTATTCCCTCACTAAAAGTGGTAACTTATTCCTTAGGCAACCCTAAGACAAAAAGTCTTAAAAATAGGTAAAAAATAATCTCAGAGAATGGGCTTGTTGACTAGTGTGTTATCCTCTCCACTCCTGCTGTATGAAATCCTAGGCTGTAAGTCAGAGGTAGAAGCCCAAACTCAGACCTGTGTCGCTGATATGCAACTGAGGCCAGACACTCATACACACGTGCTTGGAGATACAGAAAGGCTTATTCTATTTGGCCAAAGTGAGGAGGTAAGAAGGCAAGAGCTCCCAAATCCACCTCCACAAAAAGCAGCAGTGGGGAGTTTTAGTGCAGCTGGAGAGTAAGGGAAGGGAAGTTTTAAGGAATCGGGAAAAAAAAAATCTATGTTTCTTCAATCTTAGATGACACCTTCAGTAACCAGAATTCTAGGCGTCAGCAGCTGGCCACAATGTCCTTCGAGCCACTCATTGCTTCTGCAAACTTCTTTTTGTGGGCCTGATTAAATTTTCATTACTTCAATTACTTCAGTCATTTTCATTACTTCGGTCAGTAAAAAATGCTGGGTGCTAAAACCCCAAGTGGCCCAGTCCCACATCGTGATAAATTATTGGACTTCAGGTATCAGGTGAATTGGAAGATTGTTTGTGTTTTGTGTGTGTGTGTGTTTTCAATAGAAGAAAATTAGCAACCATAATGGTGGCTGCCAACAACATCTTGCAAACTCTAACTCTAAATTAGACTCTCTCTCTCTTACCCATTCATTCTTAGTATCTCTCTTTCTCCCACTTCCTCTTCCCCCTTAGTCCTCATGCCCAATTCAATATATATTTAATAGGCTGCTAGGTCCTATGAAGAAAAATAAAACAACAAAACCCTGGGCTTAGTCCACAGGCAGTGAGCCCAAAGCAGCACAGAAGTCGGCGAGGCAGCGCTGGCTGTGGACTTGCTCCTTCTGCTCCTCCTGTCCCTCTCAGGAGCAATCTCCATTCTATTCTCTCCCTCTCCCTGGTTTCCTTCTTTCCTTTCCTACTTCTTCAGCTTCTTTCTCCAGGTTCCCTTTTTGTAGAAACATTTGCACATGACGTTATCTTTCCCATGTTTAGTGTGAGGCGAAGGAAACCCCATCTCCATCTCCATCTATTTGCAAAACCTGACTTTGGGAATCTCACGGAGCCCTTAGGCCTCCCTTGCCTCCCAGTACCTGTCTTCTTCCTTTGGGACATTGTTTCAAATACGCCACTTCTAATAGATGGATGTGGCTGTGCCACCTTGACCAAGAAAGGAGTATGTTTTAGCACACGCCTAGAGCTGCTTCCCACATCCCAGCCTAGTCTGTGGTATTTACCACCTATTTATCTTAACAACAGAGGAAGTAGCCTCTAATCCAGATAATGCTAGTGGCTTACTAAGAGACTTTTGAATGGAATATCTACATTTTAGCAGTTTCTTATTAAATGCTCAAAATTGAAATGTGATTTTCCTATATTTGACAATTACAAATGAAGTAGAAAGATTGTATCTCCAAAGGAAAGTTCATGCCTTTTGGAATTTGTAAACTGTGTAAATTCATCTAAAAATATCTTCTTCCTGATAAAAGTTAGCTTTAGCTTCATAATGTGTGCTTTAGTTGTTCTCTTTGCTGGATTTCTGTTGCTGCCTGAAAAGTTCACATACATTTATTGGTTTAAAATACACTCATTTATTAGCTCACCTTTTGGTAGAAGTCAGGCACAGAGGATAATGAACATAAATGATGGAAATCATATTTCGAAAAATTGTGATCTCTCATTGCAAATTGATCCTAAACTTCAGATATTTTTGAAAAACTGTGATCTCTCATTGCAAATTGATCCTAAACTTCAGATATTTTAGGTAACATAAAAGTCACCCGTGGCCAGATGCCCTCATTGTGCCGTTTGTTGCTTTGTTTTTAATACCAAACTGGCTCTGAATCACGTAGTTTATCAAGCAAAGGGCTTGTCTTGCTTTCAGTGTGTCCACTGTGGCTCTTTCAGGTGCTAGTCTGGTGCTCTGCTCCAAGCTCCCCCTCTGCTTCAAGTCCAAAGCAGTGGAATTGAGGGCCTGGTCCTAGGGCCAGCAACTCAGCTTCCCTGGGAACTTGTTAGGAATGTAAATTCTCCAGCCCCACCTGCTAATTCGGAAATGCAGGTGTGAGAGCAACATGTTGTTTGACCAGTCTTCCAGGTAATTTTGATATTTTGATGCACACTAAAGTTTGGGAACACCTGGCCTTAAACCACAGGCCATTGTATGCAGAGACTCTTGGTTCTTCTTCTAGAACAAACATCTTGAAGAAAGTTAACCTTATTTAATATCTGTAAAGTTAATAATTTACCTCAGTTAGGCATATTAAATATGCATATTAAATACCTCCCTAAAGTCAGCTCACACTGTCCACACCGAATGTCATGTTTGTGTATATAGATATTCACGGGCAAGTGGAACTGATGCTGTCAAACAACAGGGACTACTCACGTGGATGCACTGTACGGGGCGTGTCTCCTGACAAACTCCATCAATTGGCCACTGCACTGTGTCAAGAATCAGTTGACTTTTCATGTTGATCTACCTCTGGGATCTCTATTGTGTTTCATGGATGTATTTGTCTATTCTGTCACCAAAACCACACTGACGTGATTACTGTAGATTTATAGTAAGGTTTGAAATTCGTTAGTCAGTAATCTAACGGTTTTTCTTCAACATTGTGTTGGCTGTTTTTGGGTCTCTTGTTTTTCTATATAAACTTTAGAATCAGTTGGTTGATATCAACAGAGCAGCCTGTTGGAGTTGCATTGGATCTATAGATAAAGTTAGAAAGAATTGGACCAGGCATGGTGGCTTACACCTGTAATCCCAGCACTTTGGGAGGCTGAGGCAGGTGGATCACCTGAAGTCAGGAGTTCAAGAGCAGCCTGGCCAACATGGCAAAACCCCATCTCTATGAAAAATACAAAGATTCGCCAGATGTGGTGGTGCGTGGCTGTAATCCCAGCTACTCAGAAGGCTGAGGCAGAAAAATTTCTTGACCCAAGAGGTGGGGGTTGCAGTGAACTGAGATCATGCCACTCCACTCCAGTCCGGGGACAGAGCAAGACTCCATCTCAAAAATAATAAATAAATAAATAAATAAATAAATAAATAAGACAGCTTAATAATATTGAGTGTTCCAATCCATGAACATGTAATAGCTCTCCCTTTGCCTAGATGGTTTTCTTTTTTCTTCAATGTTTTACAGTGTCTCCATACAGATACTGTACATATTGTCTTGTAAATTTACCTATTTCAGTTTTTCATTTTTTTAGTGATAATTATTCTTTACTAGTATTTAGAAGTGCAATTGACTTTTGTACATTAACTTTTTATTCTACAACCTTGATACACTTGCTTACTGGTTTCAGGACATTTTTGTTTGTTTTTATATATATATATATATAAAATCATGTCATCTGTATATAAATCATAGACAGTTTTATTTTTTCTTCTCATTTTGTATATATTTAATTTATTTTGCTTGTATTTTTGACCTAGCTAGAACTTCCGGTACCATTCTGAGTAAAAGTGAATGAATGACACATCATTGTCTTATTCTCCATGTCAGAAAGAAGATACGTAGTGTCTCACTGTTAAATATGTTGTTAGCTCTTAGTATTTTATACATGTTCTTCGTCAGGTGGAGTAAGTTCCCAGCTATTCTTCGTTTTCTGGGAATTTTTATCATGATTGGGTATTGCATTTTATCAAATGCTTTTTCTTCTTTCATTATTCTTCTTTAGTCTGCCGATGTGGCAGATTACATTGATTGATGTTTGAATGTTGAACCAGTCTGGCATACCTGAAATAAATCCTGCTTTATCATGGTATATAATTCATTACAGAATTGTTGGATTCAATTTGCTAATAGTATGTTGAATGCTTTTGCATCTATGTCCATTAAAGATGTTAGACTTTAGTTTTTATTTCTATAATAAAAACTGGTCTTTATTGGTTTTGTGTTAGGATAATCTGTAGGATACTGTAGAGAATTGGTATATTTTTTAAATTAAAAATTTGGTAGAATTCACCAGTTAAAACATCTGACACAAGTGTGGTGGCTTACAACTGTAATCCCAGCATTTTCGGAAGCCAAGAGGGGAGGATCACTTGAGCCCAGGAGTTAAAGCTCAGCCTGGGCAACACAGTGAGATCCTATCTCTACAAAAAATAAAAGAAAAGAAAAAGAAAACATTAACCAGGCACAGTGGTGCATGAATGTAGTACCTGCTACTTGAGAAACTGAGATGAAAGGTTCACTTGAGCTAAAGAGGTTGAGACTGCAGTGTCTGTGCCTGTGCTACTGCACTCCAGCCTGGGTGAGAGAGACGCCATGACTCCCCCCAAAATTAAAAAAGCACCTGAGCCTGATAGTGTTTTTTTTTTTAAGATTATTCATTATTGATTCAATTTATTTAACAGATATAAGGCTGTTCAGGTCATTCACTACATTTTTGAGTTTTGGCAGTTAATATCTTTCAAGAAATTGGTGCATTTCATCTATGGTATGAAATTTGTTAGTATGGTTGTTCATAGTACTCTTTTATTGTTCTTTTAAATCACAGAATTACAGTAGTAATGACCTTTCATTTCTGAAATTTTCACTTGTGTCCTTCTTTTGACATTTTGCTGCTGAAAGGCTTGTCAATTTAATTGAACTTTTCCAAAAACAACCTCTTGGTATCTTTTCTGTTCTCTATTTTTGTCCCTTTATTTTCCCCCATGGATTTCTGTTCTATTTTTTTAAATACCATTTTCTTTTGTTCTGCTCTTTTTGGGCTTTAATTACTCTTATTTTCTAGCTTCCTAAAATGAAAACTGTTTGATTTTAACTCTTTCTTCATTTGTAATATACTCATGCAACACTGTAGCTTCCCTTGAATTTTGCTACATCACCCATATTTTAATAAATTGTACATTTTGTTTTCATTAATTCAAAATATTTTACATTTTCTCTTAAAACTTCTTCTTTGACTTTGGGTTAGTTAGAAATTTGTTAATTTTCCTAACATTTGGGAAATAATCTAGCTATTTTTCTATTATTGAGTTTTAGTTTAATTCTACTGTAGCTTGAGAATATACTGTAAGCTTTGTATTCTTTTAATTTTGTAATTGTGTGTTTTATGGCTCAGCATGTGGTCTGTCTTGCTAAATGTTCCATATGAGCATGAAAAGAATGTATTTTCTGCCATTACCAGATGGAATGTTCTATAAATATGTGTATGTTGGAGCCCTGTTAGTGCGGTGGCAATGTGTGCCGGAGAGAGGCCGCTCTGTACACAGCTGATTGAATGTCAGCTTTAGTCACCCTGTATCGCAGGGCTGTGACCTTCACAAATAGTTTTCGGTTATTTAGCCCATTCCCCTTTCCTTCTTCTCCCTCCCCTGACTGCAGGGTTCTCCATCTATTTCCTTGAAGCCCTGACTTCTGTTGACTGTTTTTCTGCCACTTGGGAAAGGCAGGAAGGCTTCAAGATGCCGGGGTGGAATGAACGTCAGTTCCCCAATTGAAATACAACTGTGGCCCATTTTTTTTCCTCTAGGGAATAAATAGTATTTGGATTGGCTTTCAAATGCCTCACAGAGTAATATTGTCCGCAAATCTCAAAGGGCTGTTGCTCTAAATCTCCATAAATTATTGGAGTAAAAGCAATACAATCCTGGAGAACACCAAGGATTCCTACCCAAAGAGGAGCAGGGCACTGTCTTCTTTCTTTGGTAGCCCACAGTACATCCTCAATGCTAAGAGAACTTTGGAGCATAAACAGACTGAGGAGCCAGGGAGACCATGGTGCAGGTAGAAATGTTGATGCCACCTAGCAGAAGTGTATTCATTCTTGAGTCTTCCTGTTGGTTCATTTAAAACACTGTAAATGAGTTAGTTATATACAAGAGGCTGGAGGTTTTTATAAAATAAATAAATAGGATAAGGAATCGGAAACCAGTTGTGTCAACTGGCTGGTGACAGCTCAGAGAGCTGGGATTGACTATGATTAAAATAACCGAAAAAATCCAACATTCAGCATTTGCTTGTCTACCAGCTGGGGGGTGGTGGTGTTTGAATTCAGCTCAGATTAGAGCTGTTTTAGGCCACTTTTTAGGGAAGAGTTGCTTCTTCTTGGAGCTCAGTCAGAAAATACACACTTGTTTATATCAAAACCCAGAAACAAGGATCCTTCTTGGGCATCATCTAAATCTCCCAAGAAGGATGATTAATGATTTCCTGCCCAATAATGACAGACTGGTATAATAATTAATTGATTACAAATAGACTTAAGTAAATTAATTCTTTCTTTGATTATGATCTATAGAGAGGCAAGAGGTAAGATAATAGGCTTTAAAAAATTTAAGTAGCACATTGGCACTGTCTTATCTTGAAACAATTCATAGTAAAACCTGGCTTTTATTGGGTAGATCCGATGGAAAAACACTTTAAATTACCTCCTTTGTCTTCCTTGCAAAGGAGAAGGCTGACTCAAATTCAGTAATGGGAGGTGCAATGTGGGATAGGGCTGGAGGCAGGTCTAACAAATTGTGGTGTGGTTATATCTGCCATTGGTGCAGGTTGCAAACTGATCTAAGCATATCCATCATGAATAACTGGTTGGATCTTATTGGTAAACATGTAACCACCAGTAGTCAGAGATTGGTGAGGTCTATAGTTTTCTTTCCACACAACCTTGAGTTTGGGTGAAAATAGATCAGAAAATAAGTTGTGCTACATGTAAAAACATGTACTTGATAGATGTTTAATTTAGTGAGCAGGTCCAGAACCGTCATGCATCCTAGCTAGTAAACTCAGTAAATCCCCAGTCCTCTGTCCTTTTGGGTAATCCATAGCTGGTATGAAACCTTCTCTTGGAGCAGAGACAACATTTTTCTAGAGACCAATCTAGGTATACATCTAGTGAGCTTCCAGCAGCTGGTGACCGACAAGTCCGTGGGTAAACACAGGATGGTTTCAGAGTTAGGCTTTGGGCAACTTCTGAAGGCTACAGGGTGAGGTACTCATAGGATTCTTACAATTGGTTCTGGTAGGAATACGGATCGTGTCGTTATGATATTGAGCAGTCCTCATATCTAAAGCAGTATGAATTTCACTGAATAAAATCCAGTGTTTTTAATACTAATTAACAAAATATATCTGATTTTCATTGGGGAGAAAAGGAGCTGAAGTGCTTATGGTTGCTACGTCTGGAGTTAATCTTTTGATCAAATATTAGTTAACTATGTGGATGATGCTGTCATGCTAAGAGCAACTGACGAAGCCTTGGATAGGAACATAACTAGCATGGGCATTCTCCTTTTAACATATATAACTGATTTGTATTAGCTCAATGTTTAAAATATGATAACTAAAAATAAAAAAATATTAAACCATAAATTCAGTTCAACTAAAGAAATTAATTTTGGCTGAGGCAGGAGAATGGCGTGAACCCAGGAGGTGGAGCCTGTAGTGAGCGGAGATTGCACCACTGCACTCCAGTCTGGGCGACTGAGCAAGACTCCGTCTCAAAAAAAAAGAAAGAAAGAAACAAAGAAATTAATTTCATTCTTTGTGTCGTGTTTTTATACTTGATTAATATAAATATGGATGATTTGGATATTGTTTAATAACGGGCCACACACAGTGTAGGACTGTAATTTTTTCCAAATATCTCTCTGCTTCCTTTACCTATGATTTCTCTTTCCCCATTTTAAAGATTTATTTTGTTCTCCATGTGATTCTTCCATTTATATTCTATTTGCTTAGAAGAGTTCACTTTGTGGATAAAATTAGTCATATGCTAAGAACTTAATAAGTCATCTACTCCAGATATACAGAGTTTTTAAGAAACCCACAGAAGAGGTCAATTAGTGACATCTACTCTCTATGTGTTTGTGTGTGCATGTGTGTAGATAGGGGTTGAGTATTATTTATAGGAGACTGTGTTGTATAGGAATTCTGTCTGCTAGTGGCATAGACAAGAAATTACAATAACTTATTTTCTCTGATGTAAATAAATTATGGAGGTTGAAAGTCAAGAACTAGTTTTCCACCTTCTGCACCACTAGAGAACCAATTTATTCTCATCTTTCTGTTTTGATTTTCTAAGTTAGAGGCTGACATGCTCATATTTGCCTCGAAGTCCACGATGGCTATTGGAGCTCCAGCCATCTCATTTGTGTTCCTCATGAAGAGGAAGGAAAGAAGTACATAAGGTCCTTTATGCAGATGTCTGTTCCTGTTTTTAGCATATTTTCATGTCTTACCAATGTAACTTCCTAGCTAGAAATTAGTTTCAAGGAAGGCTAGGTACTTTACAATCTTTTAGCTTGGGTGTATCACCGCCATTAACAAATTCAGGGCCCTGTTGTCATGGAAGAATTGGAGAAAGATCCTGGACAGGCAACTAGCTCTTTCTGCTGCCGTGGACTTCCCATCATGCTTCAAGTCAACTGTCGCGGTGGGGAGGGCTGGTCTTGTCTCTAGGGCTTCATCCTACCTGAGGTCAACTCTAGTTTTAGAATGGCCAGTAAAGCTTCTCTGTCTTTGTGACCACTTTGGAGGAATTGAACATCCGTCTTTATTCTGTCCACAAATAACTACTAAACGTCCAACTATACTCTGGGAGTTCTCAGTCCTCTTTGTTGCCTCAGGTTGCTCTGCTCTGGGGCAGTCCCAATCCTCATTGATTGGGATCTTCATTCCTATGGATGACGTATGATGTGCTTGGAGCTTGGAAAATTACCTGAGCTAAAAGCACCTTGAATAGCAAGTCAGGTAAATAAACCAATGTTGAAGGAGTGCTTCTTACTATGAAAGGTAAAATAATATAAAGACAGGCATGCTGAGGCATAATGGTAATGGAATTCTCAAAGCAGTGGGGACAGCGACAGGCAGACATAAATGTCAAAAAGCCAACTGTCAAGCTGTGATGAAAATTAGTGGCTGCCGTTTGCAGACAGAGAAATCAATGGTAATGACTCTAAAATTTGCCTTTCAGGAGGAAGCAGGCGGCTCAGGCCCTGCAGAGGATGTCTCTGCATAGGGGCATTTGAGCCGCGAGGGTGGGGAGCTGCTGTTTTCCTTTAGAGAGTCATGCCCCTGCGGGTGTTGGTGCAACTGGAAATGAGGTCAGACTGTCTTGGAACCTCTGAATAATGGTCGAGGATAAAAAAATTTAGAGCTGTATATGCTTTTATTTGTAATATTTAATGTTTGCATATGCATTTTCATTTGTAACAGAAAACTGTATGCCTCTACTAGATAGAGGAACAAAAAACTTTGCAAACAACACAGTAATCACATTCTTTCCAGGAAAACAAATTTGAGTAAGTAAAGTCCTTTTCCCTTTATAAAAAAGAAACAAAAATAAGGAACCAGGAAGAATGATAGCTCATTCTTGGAATCCTGAGAGGGAGGCAACAGATTATCTATTTAAGTAAAAACAGTCAGAGGTGTTCAAGTATTACACTTTAGATTAGAAAATTGTTTTGAATTTAAGAACTCTATTTCTATGTTAGTAGTTGAAGTGTTTAATTTCTGTCTCCAAAAGTCATCTATATGTTCTCGAAGAGTAATAATAATAAAAATCCTCTATTTTTCAAGGCAAATACTCATTAAAATTAAGCACACTAAAACTGCTTCTCAACCATTCCCACTTCAGGTTGTATAGAAATTCGTAGGACACTGACACCATTTCATCGTCCTTTGACTTCTGTACGTGGTAGAGGGCCACGGGCATGGGGCCTTTAGGCAGTATCCTCGGCCCCTTGCTCCACTGGTCAGTGTGGTACACACACTAAGCCAGCAGCACCCTCAGCCCAGCAGCCTCCACGAATGAGTTGGGGCCACAGTGTGTGATTCCGCCAGTGGGGAGGCTTTATCTTTGACCTTGGTTTTTTATGGAGGACTAGCTGATGGGGTTGGTTTGGTTTTCCTTTCTGTCTCACAAGTAAACTTTTCCATGTCTTGTGAACACTAGTGGAATGACAACTGGAAATATCAGTGCCTCTGACATCAAGGGGTAAGGCTTTCTATTCTCTAAAAGTTTCATTCAGAGATAGGAGTGAAAAACTTCAGGGCCACTGCTCTTGGATATAAAATCTATCCCACTGGATGGAGTTCTTCCGTCTCTGAAGTTTCAAGATGGGGTGGTGCCTGTTGTGCTCCTTCACTGGGGAAGCCTCTACTCAAGGGGCCCTGGGTCCCGGTTCTGTGTGAGCGTGTGTGTGTGTGTGTGTGTGTGTGTGTGTGTGTGTGTGTTTCTTTCATCACTTGTCTTTCAATTTCACCAATCTATATTTCTTAAGGATCTTAATAAATAATTCATGCTTATGTCCTAACAGAATATGCATTTTAAATGAGAGACCCCCTGGAACAAAGCTCCACTTTTACAATCTACCTGTTTAATGATTTGCTGTTGCTGGGGAAAGAGAATTTAATCTCATATCTATCCTCACCTCATGACTTACTTTACATAGACAGTTTACTAATAAATGAGAATAGAGATTCGGTTTTTCATAATTCCATCACCCAAAATAATCATTTGTTCTGTGCCTACTACCATTTTCCGAGGCGACCGTGCTTCCAAAACCTTTTCTGAAATCAGAATTTTTTTGATCTTAGACAATGCAGCATGTGTGTGTGAAGTATGGTAGCAACTTAACATTTTGAAAAGTTGCGGTCCTGGCACACCCATTGCTTTATCTCCATCTGGGTCCTGCAAGTGCCTGATACACAGTCAATGTTACGTGAGTATTATTCATCCATTGGCTAACCTAAAACTATAACAACAAAGGAAAACAAACCCAAAAAAGCCAGAACAAGCAAACACAACCAGAGACTTAAGAGAAAACAGTCCACATATATCATACCCATGATTTTAAACTTCTTCACAAAACTTTCCAGAAGAATAATTTGACCCAACTATGCAAAAACATGTCATCATTTTTTTATAGACTCTAAGAGACAGCAATCTCATTCCTGTTCCCTCTCCTTATCTCCCTGAAAAACAAACAAGCACAGAATCCAGTCTAGTAAAAGGACACGGACTTTTTTTGTACAAAATGTAAATGCCTACTCTGAAATTGCAACTACTAATTTAGTAACATATATCAACAATAGTAATTCTTTTGTGGGGAAAACACATGTCCGTTGAACAGATGCTTACTCCGCACCTACTGTCTGGTAGGCACTGTCTCGGGCACTAGAATATAGCAGTAAACCAAGCAGACAAAATTCTACATCCTTGTGTGCTACAAATAGACATATATGCAAAACTCCATATGTGATGGGTAAAATGGTGGCACTTCTGAAGGGACAAACAAAGCAGAGGGTGTGGGTGAGGAGCATAATATTCTGATGGGGGAGGAATTGGAGAGGGTGTGAAGCTAATGTGAGAAGGAGCATTTCAGGCACAGAGAGCAGCCAGGCTAGAACCCCAAGTTGGGGATATGTCTAGAGAGCCCTGGAAAGGGTGGGAGAGTAAGGGGTCAAGACGATAGAGCGTTTGAATCCATTTTAAGGACTTTGTGCCCTGCATGAGACAGAGCCCAGTGAAGAAGATTGATTACAGAAGGGACATTTTCATAAATTTAACAGATTTTTGTTTGCGTTGGAACAGACTGCAGGGAGGAAAGCATAAAGCTGAAATACCAACAATCCCTAAAACACTATTGCAATAATCCAGGCAATAGGTGCTGGTGCCTTGGCCCAGAGTGGTTGCCATGGAAACGATAAGCAGTAAGATTCAGGCTATCACGGAAGGTATTGCAGACAGAATTGGATAACAGACTAGTCATACAGTCTAAGAAAAATAATGATGTGTAGAGTTTACGCCAACGTCTTTGGCTTAAACAACTGGAAGGTAGAGTTGTCACTTTCTGAGATGGGGAGACACATGGATATCTAGGTAAAGGACCCAGAAGAGCAGGAAACTTGCACAATACTTTTTTTTTTCAGTCTTTTCTGAAAGTTAATGTAGGGAATCCTGTTTCAGGGCAGGTTCTGCAGCCCTTACTCCAGAGGCTAGAATGGAACCAGCACAGAAGGAAACTTGGTATGGTGGGGCAAGAGAGTTAGCCATTTAACATTAGCTTTATATTCCAACTAAATCAACTGATGGAAGGTCCTCCCTGCCACCAGTCTGCATTACCTTCCCAAGGTAATCTGAATCTTACCCTGTCTCCTCATCTCCATGGCAACCACTCTGGTTCAAGGCACCAGCACCAATTGCCTGGATAATTGCAATAGCATTTTAGGGGTTGTTGGTATCTCTGCTTTAGTCCCTCCTTCCTGCTGTCTATTTCCAACAAAACAGCTCCTGCATCTTCTGCGGTGGGTGTGCGGTGAACAAGAGGCAGAATCCCCCATCCTCCTTCCCAGCAAGTCCTGGTGCTTCCAAGACCCCTGAGCAGAGCCAGTCTTCCCTCAAGGCAGCCTGGACTCTGTTTCTTCCTTGGGAATTTCCTTCCTGTCAGTCATGGGGAGCTGACCATGGTACCTACTGGAACAAGAGGATCTCAATCACATGCTTCTTTAAGGAATGCAGCTGGGGTCGTTGGCGTCATGTCTTTATGGAAAATGAATTTCCTGCATAAATGAATCATTATAATAAACTGAAATTTTAAAAAAACTTTAAACTTGTTCTTTCCTGAGAAAACTTTAGAACAACAGGTTTTAGAAGTGTTAAAAAGTATTGCGTCTTGAGAAGCCTTATTACATTACAGTCCACAAACCACCTACTTCAAGTGCATTGGGAATGGAAATGTATTCCTATGACACTGATGTACTCTTGTGAAATGCAAACTATGTTTCTGTTTCATTTTGGCCACAATACGTTTCTTGTTAGTAGTGAATTTATGAGTCCCAGCTGGAATGCAGCATGATATGAGAAGAACTGGAAGATTCGATGAAGTAGGTTGTTCACCGCTTCTTGGTAAAGATCAAACATGAGATTGAAGAACACATGAATTGAGTACCAGGTTTCTAGAAGACTGGAAAAATCTCTTGTCTGAATGCTTATTTTGTCCCCTCCAACTCTTCTCATAGCTTCTTGATGAGGCATAAAGTCAATGTAATAGAACCTCAAACAGTTCATTTAATAATCAGAGTCAGGATGTGAGAGCAAATCTCTGTTTGATAAGGCACTGTTAGATGTTTTAACAGATCAGCTCCAAATTTCAGCAATATAATACAATAAAAGTAGGCTCTGGTTCTTGTAACAGTGCCACATGGGTGTTCCTGATTGTGGGTGGGACCAGAGGGCAAAAGTAGGGAGGGCTTGAAGGATCCAGGCTGATGGAGGCTTCTACGTCTTCAATATGGATTTCCTAAGGTCCTACTTGGCATTGCTTCTGGTGGGGGAGGAAGAAAAGAGCATGAAGGAAACAAGCCTGTTTTAACTATTGGTGAAAATTGTTACGTAATTCTTCCTAAAGCAATAGGAGCATCCAAAGGTTGGGCAAAGGAAGACTACTGGAAGACAGGGAAGAGAAGTAATCGGGCACCATTTAGATCACTGAGACAGTGCAAAGGAGTGAGAGGAGAACAGTTTAGCTGCCATTTTGCCTGGGCAATTATTTATGCTCATGTTCTTTGTTCTTAATAAATTTTATTTCTGTATCTATTCACATGTGATTAGATCATGTTTCCTGTATTTTTTAGCTTGGGAGAAAGTCATTCAAACATAATTAAATAGTAACTATCAGTTCTTACGGTCTCTAGAAGATGTTAAGCTTGGTTGTTTTCCCTCAGAATTTTTGAATCTGTGTTCTGAAATGAATGTAAAAGTGCATTCACAAAAACATAAGACTAAAGTGTTTATATATTCTTACATCCATTGTATAACCACAGAATTGCTCTTTCATCCAATTTGATAGCATATCTCAATCAAGTAAGGGCAGGGTAAAGAAAGGGAAGGGAAGGGAAAAAGGACATTTCAAATAATATTCAACCTAGAAAGAGTAATTAGAAGGTAAATTTGAAGGCGATGCTGGCAAGTGAAGCAGCTTCAGATCTGTCTGAATTTATTCTTGCTGATGGAACTCTTTCCTCTACTTAAGGCCTCCTTGGTTAACTGTCCAGCTGGCTGCAATGCCAACTCACAACCAGCCTCGCTCTATTCAAAAATATATGGTAATTTCTTTGCACATTCTTCATAGCTGTTCTTCATAGCTGTTCTCTCTTCTGTCATTACAGCACTTTTCCACAGCCACACACTGATTTATCCAATTTAATGTATCCTCTGTTCACATGCCCAGCAAGGTGAGTGTGGGGCTGGCACTGTTCTGTGTAAAGTGTAGGACAAAGAACACGGCATCTTTGGTCTCTGATTGCTGGGATCACAGTCCCCTCTGTGACGTTCTGAAGCCTGTAGATCTTATTCCATTGCTTGTTTATATTCTACACCGGAGACAATGCATAGTAAGCACAAACCACTAAATGGCCATCCGGCTACTCACACCAGTGTCTTTATTACTTGTTGAGAGTTTTGAATTGAAAGAGAAAAAATAAATTGAAAAAATGTACACAAGGTATAAAGATTTATTCTTACATACCTGAAAACTCCAAGTAAGGATAAAATTAAACTTTCATTTTATCTGTGGAGAATGAATTATTGTTCTAGCTCATAAGTGCTAGTTAAATTTGGAATTCACCTTTAATCCCATGTCATCATTTTTTAGCATAAATCATTAGAATAAAAACTATTCCAAACATGTTATAAATTTTATTGCTTTCAAAATCAATCTCTATAGGAAACGTTTCTAGGTTAGCACTGTAACTCTTCATAAACAAAACCTTCAAGTCTTGTTTAAATATGTGGCCCCAAATGTTATGTATTTTGAGGTCTTGCTTTTGCTTTTTAAAGTTTTGCATCCCTGCCCTTGCTGCTAGCTCTGGGTAACCGTGTGTTTTCTTCAATAGTCTGTCACCTTCTGGCATCTTCTTCCAGCCACTGTGACCTTACAAATCACTGCATTGGGGGGGATTAGAATCAGTGTGGACTTAAAGCTGAGGACGGATCATGAGTCCTCCAAACAGTACTAGATGAAATGAGCAGAGAGCCTGGGCTAGAATAAACTATTTCCCAGCAAATTTATACATGATAAAGACCAGGCAGGTCAGGTCTATTGGGAACTTTTGTGCTTTATCTCGGAACACTGACTTTGCTACCACGGTTTTTAGTTTAATGGAATTCACAGAAAAACATTGGTGGAAGAGAGAAGACTTTTTTCATGAAGGGTATATCACTACACCAAAAGACACATCAATTTTATTTAAAAATTTGGTAAACTTCATATTAAGAAGATTTAAGCCAAACTCATTGCTACATTTTGAGTTATTGGCTAGGCTATATGAAAATGTGAGATGTGAAAGAATGCAGTATTTTAACCCATTTTGAATAAATTGTTCATTTTTTAAAAAGGACAACTAATACAATACTATTAACTCATCTCCAGATCTTATTGAAATTATGGTAATTGTTTTGGTCCAAGATCCTGTCCACTGTTCAAATTGAATTCTGTCGTCATGTCATCTTAGTCTTCTCCTGCAGTCTGGGGTAGATCCTTAGTCTCTGAACACATTTAAAGAGGAATTTGGTTTTATTTCTTCTGGGAAATACAGACTTAAGAATGTAGGTCTGTCGCATCAGTGGATCTGGGGTTTTGGTCTTAGCTGTCTTCTGTAGCATATTCTATAAATTGCTTGATCTGTATGTAGAAATCCAAGCTCATATAATTATTAGGTGATGGAGTTGGGCAACTTTATAGGCTTTCAAACTTTTTCCCAGCAAGGACAATTTTTTAATTAGTTTTATTTTCTGCCATGAAAAGATTTGGTTTATTTTCCCAACTGTTTTACTTTGATCATTTCTGTTCACCAAAATGAAGTAACACTTAGAAAGTAATGGTATGTTCTTTGTAAAATGCACAAATTTTACATATGTATTGTTCAGTTACCACATGTGTTCAGAGAAAAGAAAACCATTAACTCAATATGAAGTGCGATAATTTTGTAAGTTTCTAAGACATAAACTCAAAGCTTAGTAAGTGATCCAACTAGATTACTTATTGCTGGAGAGTGCTTTAAAAAGAAAGCATTTCTTTGTTTAAGTGTTATCTATATTTATGCAACCAACATATGTTTAACTGCATGCATTAAAAATCAAAATTATATGCTTTAGAAATATGACTGCTGTATTCCTTTCTGAACAAATTTCTGTGCTTAATGTGCTCATAAATAGGAACATAGTTTTGAAAATGGGCAACAAGAGGGGGCAGAGCAAGATGGCCGAATAGGAACAGCTCCAGTCTCCAACTCCCAGCACGAGCGACACAGAAGACCGGTGATTTCTGCATTTTCAACTGAGGTACTGGGTTCATCTCACTGGAAAGTGCCGGGCGATCGGTGCTGGTCAGCTGCTGCAGCCCGACCAGCGAGAGCTGAAGCAGGGCAAGGCATTGCCTCACCTGGGAAGCGCAAGGGGGAAGGGAATCCCTTTTCCTAGCCAGGGGAACTGAGACACACAACACCTGGAAAATCGGGTAACTCCCACCCCAATACTGCGCTTTAAGCAAACAGGCACACCAGGAGATCATATCCCACACCTGGCCGGGAGGGTCCCACACCCACGGAACCTCCCTCATTGCTAGCACAGCAGTCTGTGATCTACGGGCAAGGCAGTAGCGAGGCTGGGGGAGGGGCGCCCGCCATTTCTGAGGCTTAAGTAGGTAAACAAAGCTGCTGGGAAGCTCGAACTGGGTGGAGCTCACAGCAGCTCAAGGAAACCTGCCTGTCTCTGTAGACTCCACCTCTGGGGACAGGGCACAGTAAACAATAACAAACTCAGCCAAAACCTCTGCAGACGCAAACGACTCTGTCTGACAGCTTTGAAGAGAGCAGTGGATCTCCCAACACGGAGGCTGAGATCTGAGAAGGGACAGACTCCCTGCTCAAGTGGGTCCCTGACCCCTGAGTAGCCTAACTGGGAGACATCCCCCACTAGGGGCAGTCTGACACCCCACACCTCACAGGGTGGAGTACACCCCTGAGAGGAAGCTTCCAAAGCAAGAATCAGACAGGTACACTCGCTGTTCAGAAATATTCTATCTTCTGCAGCCTCTGCTGCTGATACCCAGGCAAACAGGGTCTGGAGTGGACCTCAAGCAATCTCCAACAGACCTACAGCTGAGGGTCCTGACTGTTAGAAGGAAAACTATCAAACAGGAAGGACACCTACACCAAAACCCCATCAGTACATCACCATCATCAAAGACCAGAGGCAGATAAAACCACAAAGATGGGGAAAAAGCAGGGCAGAAAAGCTGGAAATTCAAAAAATAAGAGTGCATCTCCCCCGGCAAAGGAGCGCAGCTCATCGCGAGCAACGGATCAAAGCTGGACGGAGAATGACTTTGACGAGATGAGAGAAGAAGGCTTCAGTCCATCAAATTTCTCAGAGCTGAAGGAGGAATTACGTACCCAGCACAAAGAAACTAAAAATCTTGAAAAAAAAGTGGAAGAATTGATGGCTAGAGTAATTAATGCAGAGAAGGTCATAAACGAAATGAAAGAGATGAAAACCATGACACGAGAAATACGTGACAAATGCACAAGCTTCAGTAACCGACTCGATCAACTGGAAGAAAGAGTATCAGCGATTGAGGATCAAATGAATGAAATGAAGCGAGAAGAGAAACCAAAAGAAAAAAGAAGAAAAAGAAATGAACAAAGCCTGCAAGAAGTATGGGATTATGTAAAAAGACCAAATCTACGTCTGATTGGGGTGCCTGAAAGTGAGGGGGAAAATGGAACCAAGTTGGAAAACACTCTTCAGGATATCATCCAGGAGAACTTCCCCAACCTAGTAGGGCAGGCCAACATTCAAATCCAGGAAATACAGAGAATGCCACAAAGATACTCCTCGAGAAGAGCAACTCCAAGACACATAATTGCCAGATTCACCAAAGTTGAAATGAAGGAAAAAATCTTCAGGGCAGCCAGAGAGAAAGGTCGGGTTACCCACAAAGGGAAGCCCATCAGACTAACAGCAGATCTCTCGGCAGAAACTCTCCAAGCCAGAAGAGAGTGGGGGCCAATATTCAACATTCTTAAAGAAAAGAATTTTAAACCCAGAATTTCATATCCAGCCAAACTAAGTTTCATAAGTGGAGGAGAAATAAAATCCTTTACAGATAAGCAAATGCTTAGAGATTTTGTCACCACTAGGCCTGCCTTACAAGAGACCCTGAAGGAAGCACTCAACATGGAAAGGAACAACCGGTACCAGCCATTGCAAAAACATGCCAAAATGTAAAGACCATCAAGGCTAGGAAGAAACTGCATCAACTAACGAGCAAAATAACCAGTTAATATCATAATGGCAGGATCAAGTTCACACATAACAATCTTAACCTTAAATGTAAATGGACTAAATGGTCCAATTAAAAGACACAGACTGGCAAACTGGATAAAGAGTCAAGACCCATCAGTCTGCTGTATTCAGGAGACCCATCTCACATGCAGAGACATACATAGGCTCAAAATAAAGGGATGGAGGAAGATTTACCAAGCAAATGGAGAACAAAAAAAAGCGGGGGTTGCAATACTAGTCTCTGATAAAACAGACTTTAAACCATCAAAGATCAAAAGAGACAAAGAAGGCCATTACATAATGGTAAAGGGATCAATTCAACAGGAAGAGCTAACTATCCTAAATATATATGCACCCAATACAGGAGCACCCAGATTCATAAAGCAAGTCCTTAGAGACTTACAAAGAGACTTAGACTCCCATACAATAATAATGGGAGACTTCAATACTCCACTGTCAACATTAGACAGATCAACGAGACAGAAAGTTAACAAGGATATCCAGGAATTGAACTCATCTCTGCAGCAAGCAGACCTAATAGACATCTATAGAACTCTGCACCCCAAATCAACAGAATATACATTCTTCTCAGCACCACATCGTACTTACTCCAAAATTGACCACGTAATTGGAAGTAAAGCACTCCTCAGCAAATGTACAAGAACAGAAATTATAACAAACTGTCTCTCAGACCACAGTGCAATCAAACTAGAACTCAGGACTAAGAAACTCAATCAAAACCACTCAACTACATGGAAACTGAACAACCTGCTCCTGAATGACTACTGGGTACATAACGAAATGAAGGCAGAAATAAAGATGTTCTTTGAAACCAATGAGAACAAAGATACAACATACCAGAATCTCTGGGACACATTTAAAGCAGTGTGTAGAGGGAAATTTATAGCACTAAGTGCCCACAAGAGAAAGCAGGAAAGATCTAAAATTGACACTCTAACATCGCAATTAAAAGAACTAGAGAAGCAAGAGCAAACACATTCGAAAGCTAGCAGAAGGCAAGAAATAACTAAGATCAGAGCAGAACTGAAGGAGATAGAGACACAAAAAACCCTCCAAAAAATCAATGAATCCAGGAGTTGGTTTTTTGAAAAGATCAACAAAATTGACAGACCACTAGCCAGACTAATAAAGAAGAAAAGAGAGAAGAATCAAATCGACGCAATAAAAAATGATAAAGGGGATATCACCACCGACCCCACAGAAATACAAACTACCATCAGAGAATACTATAAACACCTCTACGCAAATAAACTGGAAAATCTAGAAGAAATGGATAATTTCCTGGACACTTACACTCTTCCAAGACTAAACCAGGAAGAAGTTGAATCCCTGAATAGACCAATAGCAGGCTCTGAAATTGAGGCAACAATTAATAGCCTACCAACCAAAAAAAGTCCAGGACCAGATGGATTCACAGCTGAATTCTACCAGAGGTACTAGGAGGAGTTGGTACCATTCCTTCTGAAACTATTCCAATCAATAGAAAAAGAGGGAATTCTCCCTAACTCATTTTATGAGGCCAACATCATCCTGATACCAAAGCCTGGCAGAGACACAACAAAAAAAAGAGAATTTTAGACCAATATCCCTGATGAACATCGATGCAAAAATCCTCACTAAAATACTGGCAAACCGGATTCAGCAACACATCAAAAAGCTTATCCACCATGATCAAGTGGGCTTCATCCCTGGGATGCAAGGCTGGTTCAACATTCGCAAATCAATAAACATAATCCAGCATATAAACAGAACCAAAGACAAGAACCCCATGATTATCTCAATAGATGCAGAAAAGGCTTTTGACAAAATTCAACAGCCCTTCATGCTAAAAACGCTCAATAAAATCGGTATTGATGGAACGTACCTCAAAATAATAAGAGCTATTTATGACAAACCCACAGCCAATATCATACTGAATGGGCAAAAACTGGAAAAATTCCCTTTGAAAACTGGCACAAGACAGGGATGCCCTCTCTCACCACTCCTATTCAACATAGTGTTGGAAGTTCTGGCTAGGGCAATGAGGCAAGAGAAAGAAATCAAGGGTATTCAGTTAGGAAAAGAAGAAGTCAAATTGTCCCTGTTTGTAGATGACATGATTGTATATTTAGAAAACCCCATTGTCTCAGCCCAAAATCTCCTTAAGCTGATAAGCAACTTCAGCAAAGTCTCAGGATACAAAATTAATGTGCAAAAATCACAAGCATTCTTATACACCAGTAACAGACAAACAGAGAGCCAAATCAGGAATGAACTTCCATTCACAATTGCTTCAAAGAGAATTAAATACCTAGGAATGCAACTTACAAGGGATGTAAAGGACCTCTTCAAGGAGAACTACAAACCACTGCTCAGTGAAATCAAAGAGGACACAAACAAATGGAAGAACATACCATGCTCATGGATAGGAAGAATCAAGATCGTGAAAATGGCCATACTGCCCAAGGTAATTTATAGATTCAATGCCATCCCCATCAAGCTACCAATGAGTTTCTTCACAGAATTGGAAAAAACTGCTTTAAAGTTCATATGGAACCAAAAAAGAGCCCGCATCTCCAAGACAATCCTAAGTCAAAAGAACAAAGCTGGAGGCATCACGCTACCTGACTTCAAACTATACTACAAGGCTACAGTAACCAAAACAGCATGGTACTGGTACCAAAACAGAGATATAGACCAATGGAACAGAACAGAGTCCTCAGAAATAATACCACACATCTACAGCCATGTGATCTTTGACAAACCTGAGAGAAACAAGAAATGGGGAAAGGATTCCCTATTTAATAAATGGTGCTGGGAAAATTGGCTAGCCATAAGTAGAAAGCTGAAACTGGATCCTTTCCTTACTCCTTATACGAAAATTAATTCAAGATGGATTAGAGACTTAAATGTTAGACCTAATACCATAAAAATCCTAGAGGAAAACCTAGGTAGTACCATTCAGGACATAGGCATGGGCAAAGACTTCATGTCTAAAACACCAAAAGCAACAGCAGCAAAAGCCAAAATTGACAAGTGGGATCTCATTAAACTAAAGAGCTTCTGCACAGCAAAAGAAACTACCATCAGAGTGAACAGGCAACCTACAGAATGGGAGAAAATTTTTGCAATCTACTCATCTGACAAAGGGCTAATATCCAGAACCTACAAAGAACTCAAACAAATTTACAAGAAAAAAACAAACAACCCCATCAAAAAGTGGGCAAAGGATATGAACAGACATTTCTCAAAAGAAGACATTCATACAGCCAACAGACACATGAAAAAATGCTCATCATCACTGGCCATCAGAGAAATGCAAATCAAAACCACAATGAGATACCATCTCACACCAGTTAGAATGGCGATCATTAAAAAGTCAGGAAACAACAGGTGCTGGAGAGGATGTGGAGAAATAGGAACACTTTTACACTGTTGGTGGGATTGTAAACTAGTTCAACCATTATGGAAAACAGTATGGCGATTTCTCAAGGATCTAGAACTAGATGTACCATATGACCCAGCCATCCCATTACTGGGTATATACCCAAAGGATTATAAATTATGCTGCTATAAAGACACATGCACACGTATGTTTATTGCAGCACTATTCACAATAGCAAAGACTTGGAATCAACCCAAATGTCCATCAGTGACAGATTGGATTAAGAAAATGTGGCACATACACACCATGGAATACTATGCAGCCATAAAAAAGGATGAGTTTGAGTCCTTTGTAGGGACTTGGATGCAGCTGGAATCCATCATTCTTAGCAAACTATCACAAGAACAGAAAACCAAACACCGCATGTTCTCACTCATAGGTGGGAACTGAACAATGAGATCACTCGGACTCAGGAAGGGAAACATCACACACCGGGGCCTATCATGGGGAGGGGGGAGTGGGGAGGGATTGCATTGGGAGTTATACCTGATGTAAATGACGAGTTGATGGGTGCAGCACAGCAACATGGCACAAGTATACATATGTAACAAACCTGCATGTTATGCACATGTACCCTACAACTTAAAGTATAATAATAATAAATAAATTTAAAAAAAAAAGAAAATGGGCAACAAAATTATACCTTTTAAATATATTTCATACGATACATTAAAAATAAAATTTAATTTGCTATTTAATATATACTTTTAAATAATAAAATTTCTCTTTTAAAAATAAATTATATAACAAATTATAATGACAGCTACTGGCATAGTCTTAAATACATCCAATCAAATTCAAAATATCTGCTAAACTGTCATCTTCAGTAGAGTCTAGTAAGCTTGTTGAATTTTATAAAGAGTTTGCTTAAAGTACTTCAAATACCTGAATTCATTTCAAATCATTGACTTTTTTCCTTAGGTATGTATTTAAGGTCTTACAAGACAATGTATCAGAAGTTTTAAAACTTATACTTTTTGGCCGGGCATGGTGGCTAACGCCTGTAATCCCAGCACTTTGGGAAGTCGAGGTGGGCAGATTACGAGATCAGGAGATCGAGATCATCCTGGCTAACATGGTGAATACAAAATACTAAAAATACAAAAAAATTAGCTGGGCGTGGTGGTGGGTGCCTGTAGTCCCAGCTATTTAGGAGGCTGAGTCAGGAGAATGGCGTGAACTCGGGAGGCAGGGCTTTCAATGAGCCTAGATTGCACCACTGCACTCTAGCCTGGGCGACAGAGCGAGACTTCATCTCAAAAAAAGAAAAAGAAAAAAAAAACCCATAATTTTTGATATAAAATCTAGAAATATAGTTAACTTCAGTATGATTTATTTTATGTAAAACGACTATGGTTATAATACATTGTTATGAAGCTAAAAGCTACTGTAAATTATAATTCTTAAAAAAACTTTAAATTTATTAGTAACCTTTTAAAATCTTATATAATAATTCTATTTTTAAAGAGATTTAGCATTATTGTACAATTATTCCCCCACTATCCATTTTTCTTATTGGGCAGCCTAAATTTCACAGATGCCGGGATGCACTAAAAACCACATGGCCTTTCACTGCAGTAAAATTGAACTGCACCTCAATTATTCTGATGTTCCAATGTAGCATTTGTTCTTTTGCACCACACTGCCTTTTCAGGGGGATTAATTTTGTTTTTTGTCACTTCAAACAATGGAAATATTGTGCAAGTAGAGTTTCATGAGTGGCTAAGATTTTGCTGCACTTTATTGATTTCCCAGAAAAGGGATAGCTACTGTTGCTTTATTTTAAATTCAATTCAACCCAAAGAAGGAAAAAGAAAGATCAAGAGAAATGGAAGGAGGAATAGAGGGATAAATAAAGACAAAAGGAAAACATTTACTGTGACACACAGCATCATAAGTATCCAGGGCTCTACAGATTCACAGATTCAACAATTCTCTATTAGAGGCTCAGCTAGTTTTTTTTTTTCAAAGATTAAAAACCAGTCCTAAAATTCATATGGAAATGTAAAAAACCAAGGATATCCAAAACAATCTTGAAAAATAACAAAGTTGGAGAAAGTTGTAGGATTCTCAGACCTTTTTTTTTCCTTTTTTCTTTTTTTTTTTTTCCTTTAAGACGGGGTCTCATGCTATAACCCAGGATGGAGTGGCTCCCTATAGCCTCAAACTCCCAGGCTCAAGCCATCTTTCTTGATTTCAAAACATGCTATAAGCTATAGTATTCAAGACATAGTGGTACTGACATAAGGGTAGAGATATAAATAATTGAAATGGAACTGGAAGTCTAGAAATAAACCTTTACATTTATGGGCAGTTTGTTTCCAACAAGGGTGTCAAGACCATTCAAATGAGGATAAAAAAAAAAAAAGTCTCTTCAACAGAAGGTACTGGGTTCAACAACTAGATATTCACATGCAAAACAACATCATATGTAACACTTAAAATCAACCTAAATATAAGAACTGAAACTATAAAACACGCTACAACATGGATAAGTCGTAAAAATATTACGGCAAACAAAAGAAACTAATAAAGAAAAGGCCAGCTATTACATGAGTCAACATATAAAAAATGCCCAGAATGGGCAAATCCGTTGAAATAGAAAATAGACTAGTGGTTTCCAGGAACTGGGGGAAGGTGGGAGAGAGGAATGCCTGCTAATTATACCGAGGTTTTGTGTGTATGTGGTGATGAAAAGTTCTAAAATTAATAGTGATGGTTGTAAAACTTTTTGAGCATAATAAACTCCACCGAATTGTATAATTTAAAAACTGAGTATTTGCTATGTAAATAACTTTTTATTTTTAATTTTTGTGGATACATAGTTGATATATATATTTGCAGAGTACGTGAGATGTTTTGCTACAGGCATGCAATGTGAAATAAGTTCATCATGGAGAATGAGGTATCCGTCCCCTCAAGCATTTATTTTTTGAGTTAAAAACAATCAGACTACATTAGTTAATTTTTAATGTGCAATTTATTTATTATTGACTACAGGTACTGTGTTGTGTTATTAAATAGTAGGTCTTATTCATTATTTCTAACTATTTTTTGTACACATTAACCATTCCACCTCCACACCAGCTGCCTATTACCTTTCCCAGCCTCTGATAATCATCCTTCTACTCTTTATGTACATGAGATCTGTTGTTTTGATTTTTACATCCCCAAAATAAGTGAGAAAGTGTGATGTTTGTCTTTCTGTTCCTGGCTTATTTCACTAAACAGAAAAATCTTCAGTCCTATCCATGTTTTGCAAATGACTGGATCTCACTCTTAGTTGTGGCCGAATAGTACTCCATTGTGCATATGTACCACATTTTCTTTATCCATTCATCTGTTGATGTACACTTAGGTTACTTCCAAATCTTAGCTATTGTAAACAGAGCTGCAACAAACGTAGGAGTGCAGACATCTCTTAAATATACTGATTTCCTTTATTTGGGGTATATACCCAGCATACCCAGGGATTGCTGGATCATATGGTAGCTCAATTTTTAGATTTTGAGGAACTTTCAAACTGTTCTACATAGTGGCTGTGTTAATTTACACTCCCACCGACAGTGTATGAGGGTTCCCTTTTCTTCACATCCTTGTCAGCATTTATTATTTTCTGTCTTTTGGATAAAAGGCATTTTAACTGGGGTGAGATGGTATCTCATTAAAGTTTTGAGGTTCATTTCTCTGATAATCAATGATGTTGAACACCTTTTTATGTCTGTTTCCTATTTGTGTGTCTTCTTTTGCAAAATGTGTATTCAAATCTTTTGCCCATTTTTGATCGAATTATTAGATATTTTCCTATAGAGTTGCTTGAACCCCTTATGTATTCTGCTTATTAATCCCTTGTTAGATAGGTAGTCTTCAAGTACTTTCTCCCATTCTGTGGATTGTCTATTAACTTTGTTGATTGTATCTTTTGTTGTGTAGAAGTTTTTTTAACTTGATATGATCCCATTTGTCCACTTTTGCTTTTGGCTGCCTGTGCTTTGGGGATGTTTCTCAATAAAATTTTGCTTAGACCAATGTCTGGGAAATTTTCCCCAACGTTTTCATGTAGTAGTTTCACAGCTTGAGGTCTTAGATTTAACTCTTTATCCCTTTTGATTTGATTTTTGTATAAAGTGAGACATAGGGGTCTAGTTTCCTTCTTATGCAAATGTATATCCAGTTTTTCAAGCATAATTTATGGAAAAATGCTCTTTTCCCCAGTGTATGTTCTTGGAAGCTTTGTTGAAAATGTGTTCACTGTAAGTGTGTGGATTTGTGTCTGTGTTCTCTATTTTGTTCTGATGGTCTATGTGTCTATTTTTATGCCAGTGCCATGCTGTTGTGCTTGCCAAAGCTCTGCAGTATAATTTGAAGTCAGGTAATACAATTCCTCCAGTTTTGTTCACTTTGCTTAGGATACCTTTGGCTATTTGGGGTTTTTCATGGTTCCATACACATTTTAGGATGGCTTTTACTATTTCTTTGAAGAATATCATTGGTATTTTGATAGAAAGTGCATTGACTCTGTAGAATGCTTTGAGGATTATGGACATTTTAACAATATTGATTCTTCCAATCCATGAACATGGTCTATCTTTCCATTTTTTGGTGCTCTCTTCAATTTTTTTCATCAGTGTTTTATAGTTTTCATTATAGAGATATTTTACTTATTAGGTTAAGTTAATTCCAAGGTATTTAATTTTATGTGCAACTATTGTAAATGGGATTTTTACATTTTCATTTTTAGATTGTTCATTGTTGGCATATAGAAATGCTAATAATGTTTGTATGTTGATTTTCTATCCTGTAACTTTAGTGAATTTGTTTATAAGTTCTAACAATTTTTTGGGGCACTCTTTAGGTTTTTTCAAATATAAGACCATATCACCTGCAAACAAGGATAATTTGACTGTTCTTTCCAATTTGGATGCCCTTTATGTATTTCTCTTGCCTGATTACTATAGCTAAGAATTTCAGTACTATGTTGAATAACAGTGGTGATAGTAGACATCCTTATTGTGTTCCAAATATTAGAGGAAAGACTTTCAGTTTTTCCCCACTCTGTTTGATACTAGCTGTAGGTCTGTCATGTATGACTTTTGTTGAGGATTGTTCCTTCTACACCTAGTTTGTTGACTTTTTAATTGTTATTATGGATGGATGTTAAATTTTATCAAATGCTTTTTCAGCATCAATTAAAATGATCATATGGTTTTTGTACTTCATTCTGTTGATATTATGTATCATATTGATGGATTTGCATATATTGAACCATCCTTCCATTCCTGGAATAAATCCCACTTGGTCATGATAAATGATGTTTCTAATGTTTTGTTGACTTCATTTTGTTAGTATTTTGCTGAGGATTTTGTACCAATATTTATCAGAGATATTGGCCTGTAGTTTTCTTTTTTTGACATCTTTTTCTGGTTTGCTCACCACCTCCTGTATTTTTTGGAATGGTTTGAGTAGAATTGGTATTAGTTTTTTCTTAAATGTTTGGTAGAATATAGCAGTAAAGCCATCAGGTCCTGGGTTTTGCTTTAGTGAGAGACTTTTTATTATCATTTTAATTTTGTCACATATTATTGGTCTGTATCAGTTTTGAATTTATTCCTGATTCAATTTTGTTAGGTTGTATATGGCTAGGAATTTGTTCATGCTTTTTGGATTTTCCAGTTTATTAACATATAGTTGCTCATAGTAGCCACTAATGATTCTTTGAATTTCTGCAGTATCAGTTGTAACTTTTCAAACAAACAACTTTTGCTTCATAGATTTTGTATATTTTCTTTAAATTCAATTTTATTTCTGCTCTGATTTTTATTCTTTCTTTTTTCCTAGTAATTTTGGCTTTGGTATTCTCTTGATTTTTTACTTATTTAAGATGCATCATTGGTTGTTTATTTAAAGGTTTTATCTATTTTTTGATGTAGGAACTCATACCTACAAAATTCCCTCTGATTATTGTTTTTTCTGTATCCCATCAGTTTTGCTATGTTGTGTTTCCAGTATCATTTGTTTCAAGAAATTTTTCAATTTCTTTTTTAATATTTTCATAAATAATTTGGTTATTCAGGAGCATACAGTCTATTTTCCATGTCTTTGTATAGTTTCCAAAGTTTCTCTTGTTATTAACTTCTAGTTTTAGTTCATTGTGGTCAGAGAAAATTCTTGATATTATTTCAATTTTTAAAAGTGTTTTAAGACTTGTTTTGTGACCTAACATATGGTCAATTCTTGAGAATGATACCTATGCTGAGGGAAAAAAATGTGTATTCTGCAGCCATTAGATGAAATGTTCTGTAAATATCTGTTTGATCCACTTGATCTATAGTACAGGTTATGTCTGATGTTTCTTCATTGATTTTCTGTCTAGTAGACCAGTCCAATGTTGAAAGTAAAGTTTGAAAGTCTCCAGCTATTATGGCATGGGTATCTATCTCTCTCTTCAGCTCGAATAACGTTTGCTTTAGATATCTGGGTGCTCCAGATTGGAGTGCATACATATGTATAATGGTTATATTCTCTTGCTATATTGACCCCTTAATCATTATGTAGCAACCTTTTTTGTATGTTCCTATAGTTTTTGTCCCAAAATCCATTTAATCTGACATAAGTATAGATAGTCCTTCTATTTTTTGGTTTCCATTGGCAAGGGACATCTTTTTTTCATTTCTTTATTTCCAGTATATGTGTGTTTTCATAGGTGAAATTTGTTTCTTGTAGGCAACAGATTACTAGAACTTCTTTTTTTATTATATCCATTCATCCACTCTTTGACTTTTCATTGAATAATTTGGTCCATTTACATCCATTATTATTATTGATAAGTAAGAGCATACTCGTACCATTTTGTTTGTTTTTTAGTTGTTTGGGCGTCTTCTTTTTCTTCTTTTTTCCTGTCTTCTCTTAGTGAAGATAATTTTCTTTGTTGATATGATTTAGTTTCTTGCTTTTTCTGTGTGTGTGTATCTATTGTATTTTTTTTGGTTGAGGTTACCATGAGATTTGCAAATATTCTTTTATAACCCATTATTTTAAGCTGATAATAACACTGTTTGCACAAACAAGCAAAAACAGAACTAATAAAAATTCTATGCCTTAATTTTGTCCCCCTGTTTTTAAACTTTTGCTGTTTCCATTTATATCTTATTGTACTATCTATGTCTTGAAAAGTTGCTGTAGTGGTTATTTTTGATTGGTTCATTATTCTTTCCACTCAGGATCAGAGTAGTTTACAGACCACAGTTACGGTGTTATAATAGTCTGTGTTTTTCTGTATATTATTACCAGTCAGTTTTGTACCTTCAGATAATTTTTATTGCTCATTAACATCCTTTACTTTCTGATTGAAGTACTCCCTTTAACATTTCTTGTAGGACTGGTCTGGTGTTGACGACATTTCTCAGGTTTTGTTTGTCTGGGAAAATATTTATTTTTCCTTCATGTTTGAAGGATATTTTCACTGAATATACTATTCCAGGACAAAAGGTTTTTTTTCCTTCAGCTCTTTAAGTATGTCACTCCAATGTCTCTTGGCCTGTAAGGTTTCCAATGAAAAGTCTGCTGACCAACACATTAGAGTTCCATTGTATGGTATTTTTTTTCTCTTGTTGCTTTTAAGATCCTAAAAATAAATGTCTTGAGGTAGTGCTCTTTTTTTTTTTTTTTTTTTTTTTTTTTGAGACAGAGTCTTGCTCTGTGCCCCAGGCTGGAGTGCAGTGGGGCGATCTCGGCTCACTGCAAGCCCCGCCCCCCCGGGTTCATGCCATTCTCCTGCCTCAGCCTCCTGAGTAGCTGGGACTACAGGCGCCCGCCACGGTGCCCGGCTAATTTTCTTGTATTTTTAGTAGAGACGGGGCTTCACCGTGTTAGCCAGGATGGTCTCGATCTCCTGACCTCGTGATCCGCCCATCTCGGCCTCCCAAAGTGCTGGGATTACAGGCTTGAGCCACCGCGCCCGGCCAGGTAGTGCTCTTTAGGTTAAATCTGCTTGGTGTTCTATAACCTTCGTCTTCCTGAATATTGATATCTCTCTATAGATTTGGAAAACTCTCTGTTATTAAACCTTTGAAAAAACTTTCTACCCTATCCCTTTTTCTACCTCCTCTTTAAGGCCAATAACTCTTAATATTTAACTAACTCTTTAATGTTAATCTTAACAATGTTTTAATATTAATAACTAAATGATATCAACAGAGAAAATCATCTTTGCTGAAAGGAAGACAGAAAGAAAGAAGACCCCAAAACAACCAGAAAACAAATGACAAAATGGTAAGTGCATGCTTTTATTTATCAATATAACAATGAATGTATGTGGACTAAATGATTCAGTCAAAAACCATAGAGTGGCTGAATGAATGAAATAAAAACGAGATCTAATAACTCAGCCTTGTGAGGCTGTTTTCTAGATTCTTTAGGCATGCTTTATTGTTTCTTATTCTTTTTTCTTTTGTCTTCCCTCGCTCTGTATTTTTAAATAACCTGTCTTCAAGTTCACTAATTATTTCTTCTGCTTGATCAATTCTGCTATTTAAAAAACCCTGATGCATTTTTCAACATGCCAGTTGCATTTTTCAACTTCAGAATTTCTGCTTGATTCTTTTTATTTCAATCTGTTTGTTAAATTTGTCTGATGGAATTCTAAATTTTTTCTCTGTGTTATCTTGAATTTATTTGAGTTTCCTCAAGGCTGTTATTGTGAATTCTCTGTCTGAAAGGTCACATGTCTGTTTCTCCAGGGTTTGTCCCTGGTGTCTTCTTTAGTTCATTAGTTAAGGTCATGTTTTCCTGGATGGTGTTGATGCTATTAGATGATCTTCAGTGTCTGGGCATTAAAGAGTTAAGTATTATTGTAGTCATCACTGCCTGGGCTTATTTATAGTCCTCCTTCTTGGGAAGCCTTTCCAGGTATTTGAAAGAACTTGGGAATTGTGATCTAAGCTATATCTGCTATAGGGGGCACCCCAAGCCCTCCCATTTTATGGGAGCTGTTTTCACTCTACTAAATCTTGCAACTGCACACGCTTCTGGTTCGTGTTTGTTATAGCTCGAGCTAAGCTTTCACTTGCTGTCCGCCACTGCTGTTCACTGTCATCCCAGACCCACTGTTGACTTCCACTCCTCTGGATCTGGCAGGGTGTCCACTGCACTCTCATCCAGTGAGGTGCCCATTGCCACTCCTGATCAGTCTAAAGACTCGCCATTGTTCCTGCATAGTTAAGTGCCCAGGTTTGTCCTAATCGAACTGACCACTAGTCGCTGGATTCCACAGGTCTCTTCTGTGACCCACGGCTTCTAATAGAGCTATAACACTCACCGCATGGCCCAAGGTTCCATCCCTTAGAATCCGTGGGGCCAAGAACCCCAAGTCAGAGAACAAAAGGCTTGCCGCCATCTTGAGAGTGGCCCACCCCATCATGAGACTGGCCCGCCACTATCTTGGGAGCACTAAGAACAAAGACCCGCCCAGTAACACTATTCTGCTATGGCTGAGCTGGCATCCAAGATACAAGACAAAGTCCTCCCCACTCTTCTTTCTCCTCTTTTCTTTCTTTCTTTCTTTCTTTTCTTTATTTCTTCTGAAACAATTGAAAAAACGAGATAGGCTGCTGACCCTTGGATGGGGTTTTTATGGGGGTCTTTTTTGTTGTTGATGATCCTGTTGTTGTTGCTTTCTGCTTGTTTGCTTTTCCTTCAATAGTCAGATCCCTCTTTTGTAGGGCTGCTGCAGTTTGCTGAGGGTTCACTTCAGGCCCTATTCATCTGATTCTCTGCCATGCCTGGAGATGACACTCAAGGAGGTTGGAGAACAGCAAAGATGGGTGCCTGCTCCTTCTGGGACCTCTGACCTTGAGGGGCACCAACCTGATGCCAGTAGGGTCACTCCTGTATAAGGTGTCTGACAACCCCTGTTGGAGGGTCTCACCCAGTTAAGTGGCATGGGGAGTAGGACTCATTTAACAAAGCATTTGTCCCTTAATGGAGGAGGTTTGCTTTGCCTGGGGGAAATTCTGGGGTGCTTGGATTCCTCAGAACTACCAGGAAGAAATGCTAAGTCTGCTGGTCCACAGAGACTGCAGCCACCCCTCCCTGCAGGGTCTCAGACCCAGGGAGATACAAATTCTGTCCCTGAGCCTCTGGCTGGAGTTACTGGAGTTCCTGCAGGGAAGCCCTGCCCAATGAGGAAGGATGAGTCAGGGTTAGGCCTGAAGAGGCACTCTGGCTGCTGATTGCCACAGCCTGTGTGTTGGGCTGTGGGGACAAGTCTTGGGACCAAGCTGTCCAGCCTCCTTGGCTCCAGCAGGGGAAAAGCGCAGCTTGGAGCTATAGAAATGGGTGCCGCCCTGCCCCCGCCCTGGAAGCTTAGTGTATTAGGCAGTGGAGAGTCCCAGTGCTGGCTGCTGCCTCTCCCCCAAGGAGCTCAAATGGCTTAGACAGCAGGCAGCCACAGCCAGTGCTGGTTGCCCCTCCCACTGGGAGTTTGGTAGGCTTAAGCAGATTCCAGCTGAGAGGCTGTAAGAATCTGCAAGTTTCAGGGTTGGGATGCTAGGTCCCGGTGGCATGGGTTCATCCATGGGTCGCACAGTTCTGTGGGAAAAGCACAGTTCCTCTGGCTGGGTAGCACCTCACTCACCACCTCCCTTGGCTGGGGGGAGGGGATTCCCGTGTCCCTCTCTCTCTCACGTGTGCTGCCACACCACACTGTTTTCCCTTCTCTCCATGGGTCACGCCAACCTTCTAGTCAGTTTTGATGAGGTAACTTGGGATACTTTGGTTGCCAATGAAAGATTCACAAGCTTATTATGGTTTTTTCCAATGGGAGTCTCTGAAGGCTGCTGCTTCTAGTTGGCCATCTTGGCCCGGCTCTCCTCTTTTCAAGGGGAAGGAAGGGGTCTCTTTTGGACCCCTAAGCTGTACAGTGTGGGGTTAGGGGAGGTGTGATGTCATCACTTCCTTGACTGTCCCAGCTGGTGTCTCAGTGTATCTCATGTTCCCCTAGCCTACTGTCCCTGAGCCTAATTCAGTCCTAGGGCTCATCTAAGAGTTGCAGTCCTTATGGCCTAGACTGCCTTTCAAATTTATTTGGAGACAGAAAGCACTTCGGCCATTACTGATGAGGTTTGTGGGAACTCAAGTTTGGACCCTGGGATCAGTGATTCCTGTCTGGCTATGGCTGGTTTAAATGCTGAGTTTGGTTCAGCTTTCCTTTCTGCTTTAACAGGATAGTAGAGTTCAATGCCTCACAATTGCTGCATTCTGCCTGCCCTGGTGTCCAGAGATGTGCTCAGCATCTGTTTCTGCTGCCAGGAGTGGGGGAAGAGTGGCATCAGAAATTAAGGACTGTTTTCTCTACGTCTCCCGTGCCTCTTTCAGTGATATGGAGGTAAAAACAGGTACTATGAGTACTCATCTGTTTTTTAGTTCTTATGAAGATGTTTTTTTTCTATGTAGATACCTTAGTTGGTGTCTTTGTGAGGGAGGGAGATGACTGGTGGAAACTTCTATTCAGCTATCTTGCTCTAGCTCTTGATACGTAAATTATATATCATAAAGTCATTATTAAAAAAAAACAAGAGCAGAAAGACACCCAGGGTTCTTACTATATAAGCAGCCTCCTAAAACTCCCTTAAGAACTTTTAAATAAAATTCTCTGGGGATAGGACTCTGTTATCTGAATTCTTTAAACAGTATCTCTAGGGATTCCAGTGTTCAGTGTAGTTTAAAGCTGCTCTAAAGTAATTGTAACAACTGTAGCCTATTTTAAAGAATATATTCATGTTAAATTTTCAGCAAATGTAAGAAGCAAGTTTGTTATTCATGACATTCTGTGGAGCTGTATGTAACGTGTTAAATTGTAGGATTTACATACAAGAAATATTCTAAGGAATTCAAGAGATCATGATCTCATAGCAGTGCAGAGAAAAAAAGAATGGGAATGTGGAAAGAAAGAGCCAAAGCAAAAGAAAGAAGAAGAGGCAAGTGTTGGTGAAAACACCAGTTAGAAACAGAGAAGACAGAACTCGTGCAAATGGAGTGTTGGTATTCACTCAGATTTTTGGTATAAGCCACTCCAGACAGGGGACAGACCTCTGTCTTATTTTCACCTGCATTTGTCTTCAAGTTTCCAACACCTCTCATAACCTATTGTAAGTTTCTCCAAAGGTTCCTTTGAAAATGCAACCATTATTAGTCTGATTTAGATGGACAGCATTTGCGGGCAGTAACGTGTAGCTTACGCAGAAGCGGATGCCGTCTACATTCACAAGGTGCCATTATTTCCTTAAGCACCAGGAGCAGGCTTCTTAAATAAATTGACCAGGATTTATTTTGGAGGCTGGCTTTCAACATGTTGTGAGTTGTGCTCTGGGAATCAGATAAAGAATACTTTCTATTTGTGGGAAAGACCTGGTAAGGTGGATAGAGTAATTCTGAACACACAATATTTTCAAAATAAATTACAAATAAAAAAAACACAATAAATATAATAATATTAGTAAGCAAATAACTTTGATTTTTTCCTCTCTTTTTGTATTATATGAAATAAGAATAAGACAATGTCCAGATGATAATTTAACAATTTTATAGTAAGCTGAAATCAAGAGTCTGAAAAAGAAATGAAGGATGCCCCAAAACACTATTGCCTTCCCAGCTGGGATCCAGAATAAGGAGAAGTAAGGTTAGCAAGTGAATGACAAGCTCTAATTAGGTCTGGTTTTGTAATGTATATAAACTTTTAAATATTCTTGAAACTATATAAAAAAAAGTTTTGAAGAGAAAAGCGTAATAGTGTTTCTTATATCGTGAATAAAATATTATCTTCCTTAGTGTCGCATGAAAGGAATAACATGTAATTTAATGCTGTCATTCTCTAAATTAATTCCAGTGTGTGGTTTCTAGACCAGCAGCATTAACATCTCCCAGGAATTTGCTGGAATACTCAGGCTCCATCCCAGGCTTAGGAAACACAGGGAACAATCCCAGGAATCTAACTTTTAACAAGCCCTCCAGGAGACCTGTGCCCACTAACTTTGAGAATCATGCCTATGTATTCATTTAAGCTTATCTAACGGCTGTGTTAAAAAAAACACCATGCAGTTAGATTTCATGGATTTACAGTTCACGAGGCCACCAGATTTCTGCTTTTCTAATCTCTCTGGAGCTATAAAGTGGAAAGTCAAGATGACACCTTCCTTACCATGGAATATTGCCCTTCTGCAGTGATGCCCTGAGAGAATTTTCAGAGCATGAAGAGAGTAGGTGTGGAAGGCTAGAAGAGTCATACTATTGGAAATAGTACCATTATTGAGAATCAAGAGGATTTTCCAGGGCTTTTCTGTGAGAATTATCCTTTTTACCCTGAAGTGGTATATGAGGAAGATAATTTTAATCAAACACAGTCTACACTGACTTGAATTCAAAGAGGATTAGAGCCTTCTTGGTAACAGGCTCGGGATGCATATAACAAGAGGAATAGCACAAGCACTCACGTTTGTCTTGGTGATGTCGTATAGTTTCAGTCATTTACTTCTTATTCAGAATGTGTCATGTTGTTTCTCTTAACTCCATGTCTGTAGGAGTTTGGTGTCTTTCATAGATCTCCTCTCCCTCATTCCTGGAAAACATGTTGCTTTTCCTTAGAGTCGTTGGGAAGGGGCTTCAGTGAAGAGAACAAACTTCCAGGGACATTGATAGGACATTAAGTAGAGAACCACGGGGAGGAGCGAGCCAACCTCAAAAGAAAAATCTCAGCAGCACTAAGTAAAAACATGACTTGAGTTATAATTTGCCTTTTGATTCCCAATGGTATACGAAAGGGCCAATTCCAGTCCACTCATGCAATGATCAAGCCAAATGTTTTTTCTTGTTTTATATAGATGCTCAAAAATTTAGAAAAAAAAATTACTAATACCCTGCACTTGATGGAACTAAGAGAGAAACTATTTAAAAGACCCCAACATTTTACCTCTTCTTTCAGATATTCATTATTCACATTTTTTTTCAGGGGAAATTAATGCACTATAAACCAGGTTGACCAAATTTCCAGAAGAAATTTTAAAAAGCAAACCCTTGAAGTGTATGTCAGTACTCATTGCTACTGACAGTTAGAAGGGGATAGGTGAAGAGTGGGCTAGAGGAGCTGTCAGAGAAAATATTAAAATAAAGACCACTAGCTGTCAGGCAAGAAGGCCATGGAGAAGCAAGGCTGCCTTGGGAAGGAAAATTACCTGAAGCACAGAACTGGGTCTGCAGAATAAGGAACGGAGACCAGTTGTCCCTTTTATTTTTCTACTCCTTGCACAAGCATGCTATTTTGGGAAGCATTTCTATGAATATAGACTTCCACCTCTTTGGATCCAGATTGTGTAGAGACTCATCTGACCTAATCACGGACAGCTTTGACATCTACACAAGTAACCTGGGACCTAAGGAAAAGCCACTTCTCTGAACCCAGATGAGGTGAATCACTGGGAGAATTCCTGAAAACACAGTTTATCAGCCAGTTTATCCAGAGAATCAAAACCAAGAGAAGATAGAAGGATAGATGGTAGGTAGTGACACAGATACATAGTTACATTTATAGTCAGATAGATAAATTAGATTGATAGGTGATAGATGGGCAGATAGATGGTAGATGGACAGATAGATGATAGATAGATGGACAGATGATAGATAGATAGATAGATAGATAGATAGATAGATAGATAGATAGATAGATAGATACATAGATAGATACATAGATAGATACATAGATAGATACATAGATAGATACATAGATAGACAGATAGACAGATTTTAAAGAATTGGCTCACACAATTTTAGGGGATGGAAAGTCCAAAATCTGTGGATCAGACTGACTGACTGGAACACGAGGCAGGAATTCTATGTTACAGTCTTGAGGCAGAATCCATCTTCCAGAGAAAATCTCAATGTTTTACTCCTTAGGCCACCAATTGCGTGAGTGAAAACAAACACATCAAGTAAAGGTAATCTTCTTTACTTAAATCAATTGATTTTAAATATTGGTCATGTCTACAAAATACCTTCAAAACTATATAGAAACTAGTATCGGACCAAAAAATTGGCTGCCACAGCTCAGGCAAGTTTACGCATTAAAGTTAACCATCATGCAGAGTCAGGCTTCTGGCACTTTCCCTGTCTTTCCGGAGGCCACACTGAAAGTCACTGTCCAGCACATCCACACAGAGAAAGAGAGGTTTGCATCAGTATTTCTGCATGGAGAGAGGCAATCCTTGCTGCTTTCTATCTGAAGAATGAGTGAACAGTTAATTCAATATTTTCTTGTACTTCAGCAGCTGCTTAAAAATGATACTACAGGCTGGGCGTGGTGGCACACACCTGTAATCCCAGCATTTTGGGAGACTGAGGGGGGTGGATCACTTGAAGGTCAAGAGTTCAAGACCAGCCTGGCCAACATGGTGAAACCTCATCTCTACTAAAAATATAAAAAAATTAGTCGGGCTTGATGGCAGGCGCCCGTAATCCCAGCTACTCGGGAGGCTGAGGCAGGAGAATCGCTTGAATCTGGGAGGTGGAGGTTGCAGTTAGCCAAGATTATGCCGTTGCACTCCAGCCTGGGCAACAAGAGTGACCATTCATCTCAAAAAAAAAAAAAAATGCTACATTTCATACAATTTTGGGTTTTGAGTTTGACATGCTTTGGTTTTTCCTGAAGTGACAGCCATCATTTCTTTATCAGGAAAATGAAAGAAAAAGAAAAAGGCATTTTCAGAAATTTTCCATATCTTTTTATTTGTCATGCTTTTAATCTATCATTTGTAATCATTTAAACTATTTTTCAAGGTTTACATTTTAAATAGGACCAATTAATTCATATTGGAACTCAAGGTCTCCCTAGCTTTCAGCGGCACGGTCCATTCTGTGGAGTACCTCTCCCTTCCCTCTGTCCAGCCTACTGAGAGGTGAGCCGTGGACTCTCATCTGCTTGTTGCTTTGTAGATCAACTGTGCCCCTTTCATATTGCAAATTTCTGTGCTTTTCTTATACATGTAATCAATGATTTCTTGGTTTCCTTTTCTTTTTCTTGCAGAGATTGCTTCATTTTCTGAAGTACTTAAGTGGTTTTGCAAGAAAGAAAGCACTACTCTGTATTAGTACATATCTTTAAATGTTTCCATTCTTACCTTGTGTGATAGTTTGCCTGTCTTTAAAATTCTAAGCTTAAAAACCTTGCCCCTCAGAACTTTGAAGGCTAACACAAATTGATTTAATGTTGTCTTTCAGTAATCTAGGTTCATTATAGGAACTATGGCAACAGCATATTTTAAACAAAGTTGTAGTATGCATTTTGAAGAAATAGATCTATTTTGAAAGACAGGAAAGATGACTTTGTTCTATTTAGACTTTCACCATTTTAGAAAATACCAATATCAAAGGCAAACATTTTGCATTGTATAAGTAGCAAAAAGAATATACCTGTCTGAATGTTGTATTTGCAATTGATAATTTCCACTATTATATGTAGATATGAAACCTCCAACAACTTCACTGTCTTCAAGTGGAATTGTACCCAAGAATTTGTAAATTGAGCTAAATAATTAATAATAAATTATTTACTTCCGTTTTTCTCCTTTGAGTTACAGTTAAGACATTATATTAACTTTTTAAAATTGTCCACAGATTACTTACCATTTTATACATTTTTTCAATGTAATAGAAGAAGTATTACCAAGAATTTGTTATAAAAAGAAATTATTAGTTCTGACAGGTTTATGAGTCACTTTTTTGAGATAGACATACCCTGTACCGCTTCTTCTGTCTTTCTGCATCTTTCCATCTTCTTAATATTTGTCCAATTACATTATCTGCTGAAGTCTCCCCTCTAGACTTTATTATTTTGGGTTTATGCCTTTCAGAAACTCTGTTACTATAACTTTAATGAAATATCAGGAAGAAGAAGAGACAAACAGATGTGTTCAGTCTTGGACCAGAAGTTCTGTGATGCAATGCTATTATTGTTCATTTTTGCATTAAATATTTCCCCTAAGCTCAAGATGAGGTAGCCGAAGAAGGAATTAGACAATATCTGGGGCCGCTTTAGGGATCTTTGTCCCAAGAACAATGGGAGACAATGGAAGCGTTTTGGGGAGAAGTATGACATAGGTGTTTAGGGAGGATAGCTGGGAAACATAGGAGCTAGTACTTCGTGGTCACATATACTTGAGTTGATGTCCTGACTCTGCTACTGATCAGATGTGACTCTCTGCAGTTTCCTTCACCACCTAAAGCCTCATTTTTTCATTTGCATAGTGATGCCAATAGTACTCACTTCATTTGCTTTGTTGCTATGTAAACTAAATTTAAAATTTTGCATGTAGCTCTAAAACAGTACAAGTTACATAATAAGTACTTAATAATTGTTGGCCAAATTATTTCCAAGAAAAGGAACATCACTAAACACAGTGCTAATATAGAATGAACATAAGGTTACTTTATTTCTGTGTAGACCCTAAAATAGCTAAGTAAGTATTTCAATTTTCCCAGTAGCTGGAGTAGAAAGAGTTGATGGCAAACTAAATACAAAACATATTCTTTCTATTTAGTCAGATTTAAAATTGTTGGACATATTATGGTAACTAGTCAATCTTGTTCCACTGGTTTACTAACCCCGCCTCTGCTAAGCACCATTGTATTCTCTACTTCTTTAAGATCAACTGTTTTACATTCCACATATGAGTAAACTTTGCAGTATTTGTGTATAACTAGCTTATTTTCCTTAATATAATGTTCTCCACGTTCATCCATGTTGTGGGAAATGACAGGATTTTATTCTTTTTTTTAATGGGTGAATAGTATTTCATTGTGTATATTCACTATATTTTTATTCTTTTATTCCTTGATGGACACTTATGTTAATTCTATATCTTGGCTATTGTGAAAAGTATATATGGGAGTGCAGATATCTCTTCAACATACTGATTTCATTTCCTTTGGATATATACCCAGTATAGGGATTGCTGGATAATACAGACAATCTTAAAATTCCTAGGGAACCTCAAAAGACTTCAAATAACCAAATCATTTTTGAATAAAAAGGATAGAGCTGGAGCCATCACACCAACTCACTTCAAAAACTTCGAAACCTGAATACCTGACTAGAAAGCTATAGTAACTCAAACAGCATGGTACTGGCATTAAGAACAGATACAATGACCAACGGAGCAGAACAGAGAGCCCAGAAATAAATCAACACATTTACCACCAACTGATTTTTGAAAAAGGTGGCAAGAACACACGTTAGGGAAAAGACAGTCTTTTCAATAAATGCTGTTGACAAACCTGGATATCCATATGCAGAAGAAAGTAATCAGAAAGAATACTATGTTATTATAAGAAAGTAATAATATATTTTACCATATACGAAAATCAATTCAAAATCAGCTAAAGACTTAAACGTAAGACCCCAAACTACGACATTTCTAGAAGAAAACCTAGAAGAATTTCTTCATGACACTGGTATGGGCAAAGATTTTCTGCATAAGGCCTCAAAAGCACAGGTAACAAAAGCAACATTGGACAAACAAAATTATATCAAACTAACAAGTTTCTACATGGCAAAGGAAGCAATCAACAGGTTGAAGAAATAACCTACAGAAAATAAGTGCAAACTGTACATCTGACAAAGAGCTAATATCCAAAATATACCAGGAACTCAATTCAATAACAAAGAAACAACTTGATTTTTAAATGAACAAATGAACTGAATAGACACTTCTCAAAAGAAGACATACAAATAGGCAAGAGATATATTTTTAAAATCCTCAACATCAGTAAACATCAGAAGAATGCAAATCAAAACCACAATGAGATATCACTTTTTCCGAGTTAGAATGGTGATTACAAAAACAAATAGTATAATATAACAGATGGTGAGGATGTGGAGAAAAGGGAATCCTTACACAGCTGGGTGGGAATGTAAGTTAGCAGGGAGGTTCTTCAAAAAATTAGAAGTATTTTCGGTAAAACAAAATTTCATGTAATCGAATCTTTGTGGAAAATAACTACAATACATGGCTGTATTCCATAAGCACAGGGCTGTGTATGTGACAACAACTCACTGGTTATTTGATGAGTGAACATTTAATAAGCCTTTGGAATAGGCAGAAAGACAGGGAGTTCACAGGAGGAAGACGGAGTAGAGAATGCTTCGTGGTTCAAGGGGCAGCATCTCATGGAAGCTGGATACTACTGGGAAAGCAGCATTTGCATTTTCCTGTGAAGAGCTTGGTGCAGGGAATGTTCTGTGGGAGGAGAAGGGAATGGCATTCGTCACTCACTCATTCTAACATTATGGATTGTTTCATTAATGGATTCAATCAAACATATTAATTACTTGGCTACCAGGTTCTATCTACTGTGCTTGAGTTGGAAAAACAGAGTCCATGTGCAATGATCCCAGCTTCCATGTGACAAATTCAGTGGCTTGGGTACTCTACCACCATTTTATTAACTGCCCTTACTGCACTTGGCCCACACTTGTCCTGTGATTTGGATGACGGGCAGCAGGTACTTCCCTGGAACTTGGAGAGAAAGAGGAGCTACTTTAAGCAGTAGGCAGCAGGAGGCTTGACCTGTGCTGTTTTTGGACCTTATTGCCCCATTTTTCTGATCCCATTTGCTTTCCAACATTACTAAAAAATTTGCTCAAAAACTTCCCCACCCCTCATGACCTCATCATGACTTCATTCATTTTCCCCAGCCTGTTTATGAATCACACACACACACACACACACACACACACCCCTGTCATTGCAGTGGGATTTTGTGTAGCAGGCAGATGATGCATGTTCTCCATCTACCAGCTCAAAAAAGAGCCAAACTTTTGATTTTGCCATGTGTGTTGTTAAGCTGCCTATCTCATCAATTCACGTCTCTGCAATAGTTTTGCATTAAAGTCTTCTGTTTATTTTAGATAATCAAAATACCATCTGCACACACCAATAATTTCACTGCATTCCATTCCAAATAATACTTCATAATTCATTTTTATCTAATCATATTGGCTAATATTTCCATAATAACATATTTGTGATGTTTGTTTGAGACAGAAATTTAATGCCATAGTAAGGAGATATCATTCTACTCCTATTTTACTTAAAAAATAAGAATGTATATGAATATTTTTCTAATGGACTTCGTAGAGGATATCTTAGATTTGCTCCAGTTACTTGATGATATGATATTACACTTTTCTCATATGTCTAAAGGTAAGCACTACTAAGAAACTGTTAAGCTAAAAAAAATACTAGAGAAAATTATCCCCAAATATGTTCAGTTTACTCGGAAATGAGAAGACAGGATTATAATCTAGAATGTACAGAAAGCAAACCACCAGAGTATTCAGTGAGGGAAGGATAAAGAGAAGCTTTTATTAACAAAAATGGAGAGGTTCTCATGAACTGCTTAGAAACAGATTTCATGGATTCCAGAGGCTCAAAGCCAGAGCTGTTGTGAATTTATTAGTGGAGATGCTACTACTGGGCAAGTATTCTTTTGAGAGCATCTTACCAGAATTACTGCAGTCCTGAAGAATGACTAGTGATAAACCTTGTCAAAGCAGGAAATGCACAAAGGATGTGAAGGGGTTTCTTGTAGGGTGTTTGGAAAGTCCTTGGGAACTGTTCTTATCTCAGACATGGACACACGAGTCTTCTCTCCTCCTTGCCTTCCTGGTCCTCTTTTATCTGGGTCTGACAAAATTAATTTCATCCTGGTATTTGCAACTTTCACAGCATTGTACATTATTGTTTACTATCTGAATTCATTTTCTAGCATTTTATTTAACGTTGTTATATCTATGAATAAGTGAGACTGTTAGCGTTTTTCCTATTTTCGTGTTACCTTTGTAAACTTTTTAATGCGTTTCTTGTAGCTAAAAGACTTAGCTACTTTTACCATCTCTATATCTAATACCAGACATCTCGTTAAGATGGAAATGTGAGAAGGTGGGATAGAAAATTCCCTCTAAAGAGTCTCTTTGAATTTCACTCACAGGCTATACCATGAACATGCTGATAAAACTACCAGCTGGAAACACACGCACCACCTTTCACAAAAAGGATAGATCATTCAGTAAGTAGAAACAAAAGCACAAAAAGCAGAGCCAAGAACTGCAGGGAATTTATTTCCAGGCCTTAAAATCCGATCAAGAAGTTCCCAATATTTTCCTGACTGGGTTTCAGAGCTGCTTTAGCCTAGTGATTCTTTCTACCTTCCATTCTCCCCTTTTGCAATGGTCATGTTGATAGTAGTTTAGGATTATTACCATATACGGGCCCCACCACCCACTATCTCTCTAGGTTCACAAGTTAACAGATGGGGAGGAATTTTTCTCTAGAGGAATAATTCACCCGGTAGCCTCATGCATGCCTTGACTTAATATGGACAGATGATGAGATGTTGGTCTATAGCCAGTGAAAGTGTTTTATCTATGGAAGGCACGTGAATCACTGGGGCCAGAGGGCAGATTGTAGCCAAGCAAAGGATAAGATAGTCTTCATGATTCCTATAGTCTGGCTGCATAATGCCCTCTCCTTGAGTGTGAGTGGGACCTTGTAATTTGCTTCTAGACAAGAGAATATGTTAAAGATCATGGGACTTTGCAGATATAATTAAAAAGTCCCAAATCAGTTGATTTTTGAATCCATCAAAATCAGGAAGACCTTATTTCAGTGGGCCTGACTTAATCAGGTGAAAGGACTTTTAAAAGATACTGGGTGGCCCCTCTCTTAAGCAAAAGACTTCATTTGCCAGCTTGATGAGAGAAGTGTCATGTTGAAAAAGAACCCATGCCGAGCACCTGCAGAATGCCTCTAGGAGCTGTCTGTGATCTCAGGACCTGAGAGCTGCCTCTAGCTGACAGCCAGCAAAAAGCCATATGGAAAGTATTTATATCAACAACCCAAATGAACTTGGATAGAATTGGGTTTTTCCCCAGTTAAGCCTCCAGATGAGAATGCAGCCCATGCTTGGACTGAACCCTGGCAAGACTCTGAATAGTGGATCCAGCTCACCTGTGCCTATACTCAGACCCATGGAAATTGTAAAATATTATATATATTGTGTTTCAAACCTTGGAGGTTGCAATAATTTGTTATACAGCAAGGAAAAAACAATACATAATTCTTTTTTTGAAATGTTGTAACTCTAAAATAATAAAATGAAGAAGAATGTGCTCTAATTATTAAAATATTCTTAAGATGGCAAGAGAAACATTAATCAAACAAGAATGTACACAAAATTCAAAAATAACCAAAGGGTGGCGAACTGTAGGTAAAATAGTCATTAGAAAACTAAGCAAAAGTCAAAATTATTATTAAGTAAAATTGGTTTATAGGGAATAGGACTGTGTCCATAGATGACAACAGCATGTGATTAATGGCTAACTAAATAATATTGTCAATGAGACTAGTGCAGATTCCCAAGACAGAGCGTTAATGTGGTTGAAGTATTGCAGGAGGAGAGAGAGAGAAGTTGGCCCCAGCATCTATATGTTCAGGCCTTAAGGATGATATAAGCCTCAATGGCCTTAGAAGAGGGAGGAACAATTCTAGACAGGAACACACCTAAGAAGTGTCACATCTCCAAGTTTATTCTTAAATTTTGATTTGTTTACATATTCCCTGAAACAACTTTGCAATTTCTCAAACTAGTACTACTTTAAAAAATTATCTATTTCTTTGTGGGTGTGTGTATGTGTGTGATATGTGTGTGTGCATATGCACATACCTATATATATGCATTTGTGCATAAAGTTGCAAATCTTTGAGGCTTATTGAATTTAATCTTGTGAGTATGTACTATATATTGCCTCTATATTTAAAAACTGGATAAATTGTGGTAAGTTGCTTGTCATAAATGTTCTACTTTTCCTTAAGTTCAACATGAAATTCAAGAAGCTTATAAAATGTCTAGGAAATTAGTATAGCCTAAGTGAATTTCCCTTGCTTTGATTTCAGTAAAATAGCCAGGTGTCTATTTTAAGCTGAATTTGTGCTTTATGAAAAAGAAAATAAATAGTGCTAAGGAATTCTCATTGGCCCAGGAGGTTAGAAAGAGATATTAATTCTATCTCTGCAAGTCATCAATTTGATTCGGTCCAGCTTGGCAGTTTCTCAGAACATCTGTCTGATCACTCTTTAGTGGTCAGTAAATGAGGAAATCCAGATGTTCTTAGTTTAGTAGAGATCCATCATCTGAAATGCCCCAAAGTGCCTATAAGCCCCTACGTATCTAGAGGTCATATTCAAATGGATGAAGGATCTCTGAGAATCTTTTCTCCCAGGTATGGCTTCTAAGTGACGGACATGCTGTCTTAGCACCTTTCTCACCTGGTCAGGTGGAGAGAACCCTTAAGCCTCCTTCTCAGACCACACCCCTGAATCACTCTTTGGAGGTGGGGAGCACAGTTTACATGTGCAGCTACCTGCCCTGATGGAAATCAGGTGAGTAGGGAGTCTGGGAAATGAATCTTTGTTTTTGTTCATAAACTCTACCAATCCAAGCATATATGAGTATTTTTCTGTGTTCTCTTCTTCCAAGAAAATGCTTTCTTCTTAGAATATTTTCTCCTTAATGCTGATCTCATACTACGAAGGAGATTTAGGGTAGATCTTTCTAACAGAAGGTCAGTTGTAGACAGATATTAAAAGGCATTAGTCTAAAATTGCCATTTTTTAATGAAAAGCAGATTTTCTTTACCATCCTTTTGTATGACTAAAATATAGAAAAGACAAATGACTTAGAGTCACTGAAATACATACCCGTAAGAAGTGGTCTAAGAGGTTTGAATATAAAAGAATAATTCCAATATGGGAGTCTAGCATTTAGAAATACCAGTGCCTGTATAAATACCAATGTGAAAAATTCTAAAATTGTCACTCTTTAAAAATTATTATTCTTAGCCTTGTAATACAGAGGTAAGCTTAGTGATGTTCTGTAAAGGAGATTGGAAAACGATAGTGCTTTCAGATACTTATGACATTTAACCACATATACGTCATACTAGTATTATTTTCTTTTGGGAGGCCTTAAATACATTGCTCATGATAAAAGCATTTAGGGGTGCTTCTTGGGTATTTGCAGCACTATGTGGTATTTTCTCATATTTGGCTCATTTTGGAGTAACCCTTTGATGGAAACATTACCCTTCAGAAGTTCTTTTTAAATCAGAGCAGCAGCAGTCTATAGAGTACACACATCTATGATGGCTGCAATGGTACTAGGTGATGAGAATTGTTCAGCTCAATTATAATCTTAGGGGACCACCCTTGTATAGGCAGTCCGTCATTGACTGAAATGTTGTGATGCAGCATACAGCTATATATACATGTGTCTTGCATTTATCCAAATAGTGTTTTCACAAGTATTTTTTTTTTTATTGCTCTATGCTTTAGTCCGTATACATTAAACTTAGCTATTCAGTATGAAATATATTAGGATTATTAAAACATTGTTTTAGAGCAACTAATCCCCCTCACTTTTGCCAGGCTTCTGGCTCCAACTGAGAAAGGCAGAGCTGTATGAAAGTTAATATGTTTACATTCTGTAGACCAGTGCTAAGTGAAGAGTATGAGAATCCCAGATTTCAGGCTCTCTGGTTCTTTGGTAATCATTTCTTATCCTTTGTGTAATTAATCAAAGCTTTTAAATAAAGGAATTTTCCAGAACTGGTATCTTTTTTATTCCTGTGGTATAATTCAAGGGGAAGTCAGGAATGATTCCTCAAAAGAACATGATTTGAAAAACAAGCAGAATATTTAGTGCCATTAAAGCCGCGTCCACGACATTTCAGGTTTAACAGGGTTTGAGGAAGCATCTGTAAAAATCTTTTGCTGTCCCTTGCTATTATTCAATCTTAGCTTGAAGATATTACACAGAAAGGAAGGATTATCCTTTTTATTAAAAACTCCTTTTTCTCCAGCTACATATGGCCATTTCATTTGCCAAGAGAATATGTCATTGTAAAGAAATACCACAAAGAATGAACATTTGAATTGCAAATGCTTAAAGCAAAAAAAAATGTGTAGATTTTGTTTGAAATATCAAACATTTGGATGAGGGGCCACTGACTTAATGATTGATTCCCAAAGGTGTTCAAGAGTAATTTTTGAGAAAAAAAATAAAGATATCCATTTTAAAACCAGAATATCATATGCTTAAAAAGAGATTCATATGGAAAGAAACAAAAAAGCGAAACCTTTATACTCGTTCTGTAAATTCTGCTTTAAGACAAGTGTTTTTAAGTGTTAAAAAATAAAGAAAACAGTAATGTCAACGTGTGTGGGGTGTGTGTGTTTTTTTTTAGTAGTAAACTCATTTTAGCTTGGATGATTAGTATTTAGGAGTCAATTTATCTGTTAGTTGTTGGGTTAACTTGGGGTTCATATTTACTTAAAATTTGACATGTATGCATATTTAGATCATTTATAACACATTATGTGTTGTTACAAACACACACTAATTCTCTATGGTGGCCATGGGGTGCACCATTCAGATCTCACTTTAAGAAACAGGCTACAGGTATGTTCTTCCATTTGTTTGTGCCCTCTTTTATTTCACTGAGCAGTGGTTTGTAGTTCTCCTTGAAGAGGTCCTTTACATCCCTTGTAAGTTGGATTCCTAGGTATTTGATTCTCTTTGAAGCAATTGTGAATGGAAGTTCATTCCTGATTTGGCTCTCTGTTTGTCTGTTACTGGTGTATAAGAATGCTGTGATTTTTGCACATTAATTTTGTATCCTGAGACTTTGCTGAAGTTGCTTATCAGCTTGAGGAGATTTTGGGCCGAGACAATGGGGTTTTCTAAATATACAATCATGTCATCTGCAAACAGGGACAATTTGACTTCTTCTTTTCCTAACTGAATACCCTTGATTTCTTTCTCTTGCCTAATTGCCCTAGCCAGAATTTCCAACACTATGTTGAATAGGGGTGGTGAGAGAGGGCATCCCTGTCTTGTGCCAGTTTTCAAAGGGAATTTTTCCAGTTTTTGCCCATTCAGTATGATATTGGCTGTGGGTTTGTCATAAATAGCTCTTATTATTTTGAGGTACGTTCCATCAATACCGAATTTATTGAGCGTTTTTAGCATGAAGGGCTGTTGAATTTTGTCAAAAGCCTTTTCTGCATCTATTGAGATAATCATGGGGTTCTTGTCTTTGGTTCTGTTTATATGCTGGATTATGTTTATTGATTTGCGAATGTTGAACCAGCCTTGCATCCCAGGGATGAAGCCCACTTGATCATGGTGGATAAGCTTTTTGATGTGTTGCTGAATCCGGTTTGCCAGTATTTTATTGAGGATTTTTGCATCGATGTTCATCAGGGATATTGGTCTAAAATTCTCTTTTTTTGTTGTGTCTCTGCCAGGCTTTGGTATCAGGATGATGTTGGCCTCATAAAATGAGTTAGGGAGGATTCCCTCTTTTTCTATTGATTGGAATAGTTTCAGAAGGAATGGTACCAACTCCTCCTTGCACCTCTGGTAGAATTCAGCTGTGAATCCATCTGGTCCTGAACTTTTTTTGGTTGGTAGGCTATTAATTATTGCCTCAATTTCAGAGCCTGCTATTGGTCTATTCAGGGATTCAACTTCTTCCTGGTTTAGTCTTGGAAGAGTGTAAGTGTCCAGGAAATTATCCATTTCTTCTAGATTTTCCAGTTTATTTGCATAGAGGTGTTTATAGTATTCTCTGATGGTAGTTTGTATTTCTGTGGGGTCGGTGGTGATATCCCCTTTATCATTTTTAATTGTGTCGATTTGATTCTTCTCTCTTTTCTTCTTTATTAGTCTTGCTAGTGGTCTGTCAATTTTGTTGATCTTTTCAAAAAACCAACTCCTGGATTCATTGATTTTTTGGAGGGTTTTTTGTGTCTCTATCTCCTTCAGTTCTGCTCTGATCTTAGTTATTTCTTGCCTTCTGCTAGCTTTCGAATGTGTTTGCTCTTGCTTCTCTAGTTCTTTTAATTGCGATGTTAGAGTGTCAATTTTAGATCTTTCCTGCTTTCTCTTGTGGGCACTTAGTGCTATAAATTTCCCTCTACACACTGCTTTAAATGTGTCCCAGAGATTCTGGTATGTTGTATCTTTGTTCTCATTGGTTTCAAAGAACATCTTTATTTCTGCCTTCATTTCGTTCTGTACCCAGTAGTCATTCAGGAGCAGGTTGTTCAGTTTCCATGTAATTGAGCGGTTTTGATTGAGTTTCTTAGTCCTGAGTTCTAGTTTGATTGCACTGTGGTCTGAGAGACAGTTTGTTATAATTTCTGTTCTTGTACATTTGCTGAGGAGTGCTTTACTTCCAATTACGTGGTCAATTTTGGAGTAAGTACGATGTGGTGCTGAGAAGAATGTAAGAGGACACAAACAAATGGAAGAACATACCATGCTCATGGATAGGAAGAATCAATATCGTGAAAATGGCCATACTGCCCAAGATAATTTATAGATTCAATGCCATCCCCATCAAGCTACCAATGAGTTTCTTCACAGAATTGGAAAAAACTGCTTTAAAGTTCATATGGAACCAAAAAAGAGCCCGCATCTCCAAGACAATCCTAAGTCAAAAGAACAAAGCTGGAGGCATCACGCTACCTGACTTCAAACTATACTACAAGGCTACAGTAACCAAAACAGCATGGTACTGGTACCAAAACAGAGATATAGACCAATGGAACAGAACAGAGTCCTCAGAAATAATACCACACATCTATAGCCATCTGATCTTTGACAAACCTGAGAGAAACAAGAAATGGGGAAAGGATTCCCTATTTAATAAATGGTGCTGGGAAAATTGGCTAGCCATAAGTAGAAAGCTGAAACTGGATCCTTTCCTTACTCCTTATACGAAAATTAATTCAAGATGGATTAGAGACTTAAATGTTAGACCTAATACCATAAAAATCCTAGAGGAAAACCTAGGTAGTACCATTCAGGACATAGGCATGGGCAAAGACTTCATGTCTAAAACACCAAAAGCAACGGCAGCAAAAGCCAAAATTGACAAATGGGATCTCATTAAACTAAAGAGCTTCTGCACAGCAAAAGAAACTACCATCAAAGTGAACAGGCAACCTACAGAATGGGAGAAAATTTTTGCAATCTACTCATCTGACAAAGGGCTAATATCCAGAACCTACAAAGAACTCAAACAAATTTACAAGAAAAAAACAAACAACCCCATCAAAAAGTGGGCAAAGGATATGAACAGACATTTCTCAAAAGAAGACATTCATACAGCCAACAGACACATGAAAAAATGCTCATCATCACTGGCCATCAGAGAAATGCAAATCAAAACCACAATGAGATACCATCTCACACCAGTTAGAATGGCGATCATTAAAAAGTCAGGAAACAACAGGTGCTGGAGAGGATGTGGAGAAATAGGAACACTTTTACACTGTTGGTGGGATTGTAAACTAGTTCAACCATTATGGAAAACAATATGGCGATTCCTCAAGGATCTAGAACTAGATGTACCATATGACCCAGCCATCCCATTACTGGGTATATACCCAAAGGATTATAAATTATGCTGCTATAAAGACACATGCACACGTATGTTTATTGTGGCACTATTCACAATAGCAAAGACTTGGAATCAACCCAAATGTCCATCAGTGACAGACTGGATTAAGAAAATGTGGCACATATACACCATGGAATACTATGCATCCATAAAAAAGGATGAGTTTGTGTCCTTTGTAGGGACATGGATGCAGCTGGAAACCATCATTCTTAGCAAACTATCACAAGAACAGAAAACCAAACACCGCATGTTCTCACTCATAGGTGGGAACTGAACAATGAGATCACTTAGACTCGGGAAGGGGAACATCACACACCGGGGCCTATCATGGGGAGGGGGGAAAGGGGAGGGATTGCATTGGGAGTTTTACCTGATGTAAATGACGAGTTGATGGGTGCTGACGAGTTGATGGGTGCAGCACACCAACATGGCACAAGTATACATATGTAACAAACCTGCACGTTATGCACATGTACCCTAGAACTTAAAGTATAATAATAATAAATAAATTAAAAAAAAAAAAAGAAAAAAGAAACAGGCTACAGGGAGCACCGCTGGCCAACAGCCTCACTACTGAGCTCACACTGAGACCATGCTCCTGTGGGCTGCTCCCAGACATAAGCACAGCAAAGCTGCTAGGGCAGGCTGCTGCTGCTTGATGCAGGATTCCTCTCCTGGGTCATCTCCATCAGGTACTCCCATTGATGAAGCTCAAACTTTATCAGAGCAGCCCTGCAGTGGGGCGGCTGCTGCCCAGCCTCCTTCCTTCTCTCTCTCCTTTCAGAGGTATCACAACTTATTGCAACTTACTTCTATTCTCTCTCCCCAGGGAATGCCAGGAATAATTCAGAATCCATGTAACACATTCACATTTTAATCATTTATGGCCCAGTCATTACTTATTCCCTGAGTGTATAGAATTTCTCCCCAGGATTAACATCTCGTATGTAATAAGTTACCCCGGTGTTAACAGAAGGGAAAGGTCTGATTTCTGAATTGGTCCATTGCTGTTTAGCATTATTTCTACATCTAAATCCATTCAATTCATATCCAAATCACTATGTCAGACTTTGGAAAATAAATCTTATTTGTTTCAGAGCTATAGCCATATACATTACATGACATATACTAGCCATGAAAACACATTTTTTAAGGTAAAGCACAGAGGTCTAAGGTAATAGGATTGCTGTGTGCTGATTTTCATATTATTTTAACTTTTTTTTCTCAGTTGATACATTTCTATTAACCAATTTCATATACATATTTTAAAGTAATTTGAGAAATACTGTTTAAATTATTATCAAAGAAATCTGGGTCATTTTTCATAATTTTCAGTACAATAAGTAATGTGTTTATAGCTATATAAACTAGAGTTTGTAGCATTTGTGTGAGCTGATTTTATTGCACTTTTACAGATGGAACTTTTCTAGTGATGAAATCACTATGGGAAATTTTCCCACATTTGACATGCCATGAGTTTGCTGAATGTCTAGACTTCCATAGTTGGCAGACCTTACAATCTACACATTATGTAAGTCCTCAGTGACCTTACAGTAAACACCATGGAAAAATGAAGATATGATTCCTGAAAATTTAGATAAAGACATGTGTAACCCATAAGAGATTCTTGGAAGAATATAAATCAATTTCTGTAACTACTATACATGTATACGTCTGTCGATTGAGCATATTTTTTAAACGTTTCTTAGTAAAATAAGGAAAAAATACTACGTAAAATAAAAGAAATATTAAAAAACTAGCACACTTTTCTAACAGTCTTGAAAATTTTCAAGAATATTATGCTCTTAAAATTGCCCCAATCATAGTCTATTTAAATGTATTCTATTCATGGAAAACAAGGCAAATAGAATAAACCAAGGTTTTATAAATGGAAACAAATATTGTATTGTACTGAGTTGGTGGAGAATTTTTTTTCAAGCCTCTAGCAATAACATGTAGGTGAGCTGATCAAAATTTATGACAGACACACTCCATGCGTGAAGTTTATTACTCATTGGGGAATGTGATTAAATTCCAACTCTCAAATCATCAGGGAGGTGAAGGCATGAATCTTTCAGTAATATATAGGTGGATGATATTTTGTTTTCTGAATTCTTATTCCTCTTCCAGTTACATTGTGGCACAAGAGTCATAAAAGTTGTCTCTTTTTAATATATTTATTGACTTCCAGAACAAAACAAACCTGTGCTCTCAAATTATCACAAACAAAAGTCAGCTGTAGATAAAGTGATGGTAAGTTTTAGATGTAAAGTTGTAGAACTATTAAACCCTGACTTTTCTAAAAGTAATTTGATTAAATCAGAAGATATTTGGATTATGTCTAAGACATAGTGTAAAGTCCATGGTGGTAACACTGAAACATCATGAATGTGATGGTAATCGTCTGAGTTCCCATCCACACAGACAGTTCCAGTAGAGGCAAATGGCAGCCAAGGACATATAGACAGAAAGGGTATAGTTCAAGATATTTTCAAGAATTTTACTCTTCTGTATTTGAAAAAACAGTCCCTACATTTGTTTTCATACTTGGATATGTATACCTTTTTATAAAGCCAATCATAGGTCAGTAAAATACAGATATTTCCTCCTTTTGAAGAAATACAGCAGATGCTGAGCTAAGGTCTTTTCATGGAGTTTCAACTCATTCCTTAAAAACTTGCTTGGGAGTCATCATCTGCATTTCAAAAGTGAAAATCTGAGCCCTGAAGAACAAATGGCCCAAGCAAATTTTCTACATTGTCTGAGCTTAGATTTGGAGTCAGCTAGAACTGGTTTCTTAGCTCCTCTGCACTTTCTGCTGTGTTGGGTGATCCCTGAGTCCAGGACTCCAAGGATACCAGCAGAAGGTTGATTGAAGAGGTCTTGGAAACATTTTCTTCTTAACATTCCCATTCTTTCCCAGTACATAACGAAAATGAAATAAATAATAACAAAAAGCAAAAAAATAAGAGGAAGGAAGGAGGGAGGGAGAGAGGGAGGAAAGAAGGAAGGAAGGAAGGAAGGAAGGAAGGAAGCAGAGGGACGAGAGGGAGGAAGGGAAGGAAGAAAAAAGAGCCAGCGATTTGTCTCCCAAGGGAAGATATTATTAACTCTTATTCGAACTTTTTTTTTAAAATTATACTTTAAGTTCTAGGGTACACGTGAACAAAGTGCAGGTTTGTTACATAGGTATACATGTGCCATGTTGGTGTGCTGCATCCATTAACTCGTCATTTACATTAGGTATTTCTTCTCATGCTATCCCTCCCACTGCCCCCCATCCCACAACAGGCCCTGGGGTGTGATGTTCCCCACCGAGTGTCCAAGTGTTCTCATTGTTCAATTCCCATCTATGAGTGAGAACATGTGGTGTTTGGTTTTCTGTCCTTGTAATAGTTTGCTCAGAATGATGGTTTCCAGCTGTATCCATGTCTCTGCAAAGGACATGAACTCATCCTTTTTTATGGCTGCATAGTATTCCATGGTGTATATGTGCCACATTTTCTTAATCCAGTCTATCATTGATGGACATTCGGATTGGTACCAAGTCTTTGCTATTGTGAATAGTGCCACAATAAACATATGTGTGCATGTGTCTTTATAGTAGCATGATTTATAATCCTTTGGGTATATACCCAGTAATGGGATGACTGGGTCAAATGGTATTTCTAGTTTTAGATCATTAAGGAATCGCCATACTGTCTTCCACACTGGTTAAACTAGTTTACAGTCCCACCAACAGTGTGAAAGTGTTCCTAGTTCTCCACATCCTCTCCAGCACCTGTTGTTTCCTGACTTTTTAATGATTGCCATTCTAACTGGTGTGAGATGGTATCTCATTGTGGTTTTGATTTGCATTTCCGTGATGATGAGTGATGATGAGCATTTTTTCATGTGTCTGTTGGCTGTATAAATGTCTTCTTTTGGGAAGTCCCTGTTCATATCCTTTGCCCACTTTTTGATGGGGTTCTTTGTTTTTTTTCTTGTAAATTTGTTTAAGTTGTTTGTAGATTCTGGATATTAGCCCTTTGTCAGATGGGAAGATTGCAAAAAGTTTCTTCCATTCTGTAGGTTCCCTGTTCACTCTGATGGTAGTTTCTTTCACTGTACAGAAGCTCTTTAGTTTAATTAGATTCCATTTGTCTATTTTGGCATTTGTTGCCATTTCTTTTGGCATTTTAGTTATGAAGTCCTTGCCCGTTCCTATGTCTGGAATGGTATTTGCCTATGTTTTCTTCTACTGTTATAATGGTTTTAGGTCTAACATTTAAGTCTTTAATCCATCTTGAATGAATTTTTGTATAAGGTGTAAGGAAGGGATCCAGTTTCAACTTTCTATATATGGCTAGCCAGTTTTCCCAGCACCGTTTATTAAATAGGGAATCCTTTCCCCATTTCTTGTTTTTGTCAGGTTTGTCAAAGATCAGATGGTTGTAGATGTGTCGTGCTATTTCTGAGACCTCTGTTCTGTTACATTGGTCTGTATATCTGTTTTGGTACCAGTACCATGCTGTTTTGGTTACTGTAGCCTGGTAGCATAGTTTGAAGTCAGGTAGTGTGATGCCTACAGCTTTGTTCTTTTTGCTTAGGCTTGTCTTGGCAATGTGGGCTCTTTTTTGGTTCCATATGAACTCTAAAGTAGTTTTTTTCCAATTCTGTGAACAAAGTCATTGGTAGCTTGATGGGGATGGCATTGAATGTATCAATTATCTTGGGCAGTATGGCCATTTTCACAGTATTGATTCTTCCTATTCATGAGCATGGAATGCTCTTCCATTTGTTTGTGTCCTCTTTTATTTCATTGAGTAGTGGTTTGTAGTTCTCCTTGAAAGGTCCTTCACCTCCCTTGTAAGCTGGATTCCTAGGTAATTTATTCTCTTTGTAGCAATTGTGAATGGGAGTTCACTCTTGATTTGGCTCTCTGTTTGTCTGTTATTGATGTATAGGAATGCTTGTGATTTTTGCACATTGGTTTTGTATCCTGAGACTTTGCTGAATTTGCTTATCAGCTTAATGAGATACTGGGCTGAGATGATGGGATTTTCTAAACATACAATCATGTCATCTGCAAACAGAGACAATTTGACTTCCTCTTTTCCTAATTGAATACCATTTATTTCTTTCTGTTGCCTGATTGCCCTGGCCAGAACTTTCAACACTACATTGAATAGGAGTTGTGAGAGAGGGCAGCCCTGCCTTGTGCCGCTTTTCAAAGGGAATACTTCCAGTTTTTGCCCATTGAGAATGCTATTGGCTGTGGGTTTGTCATAAATAACTCTTACTATTTTGAGATATGTTCCATCAATACTTAGTTTATTGAGAGTTTTTAGCATGAAGAGCTGTTGAATTTTGTTGAAGGCCTTTTCTGCATCTGTTGAGATAATCATGTGGTTTTTGTCGTTGGTTCTAATTAAGTCATGGATTATGTTTATTGATTTGCTTATGTTTAACCAGGCTTGCATCCTAGGGATGAAACTGACTTGACCGTGGTGGGTAAGCTTTTTGATGTGCTGCTGGATTTGGTTTGCCACTATTTTACTATTTTACTGAGGATTTTCACATCGATGTTCATCAGGGATATTGGTCTAAAATTATCTTTTTTTGTTGTGTTTCTGTCAGGCTATGGTATCAGGATGATGCTGGCCTCATAAAATGAGTTAGGGAGGATTCCCTCTTTTTCTGTTGATTGGAATAGTTTCAGAAAGAATGGTACCAGCTCCTCTTTGTACCTCTGGTAGAATTCGGCTGTGAATTCTACCAGAAGGCTATTCTACCTGTAGGCTATTAATTATTGCCTCTCCAGGGATTTATCCATTTCTTCCAGATTTTCTAGTTTATTTGCATAGAGGTGTTTATAGTGTTCTCTGATGTAGTTTGTATTTCTGTGGGATTGGTGGTAATATTGCCTTTATCATTTTTTATTACATCTTTTTTATTCTTCCCTCTTTTCTTGTTTATTAGTCTTGCTAGCGGTCTATCAATTTTGTTGATCTTTTCAAAAAACCAGCTCCTGGATTCATTGATTTTTTGAAGGGTTTTTTGTGTCTCTATCTTCTTCAATTCTTCTCTAATCTTAGTTATTTCTTGCCTTCTGCTAGTTTTTGAATTTGTTTGCTCTTGCTTCTCTAGTTCTTTTAATTGCGATGTTAGGGTGTTAATTTTAGATCTTTCCTGCTTTCTCTTGTGGGCATTTAGTGCTATAAATTTCCCTCTACACACTGCTTTAAATGTGCGGAGATTCTGGTATATTATGTCTTTGTGCTCATTGGTTTCAAAGAACATCTTTATTTCTGCCTCCATTTTGTTATTTACCCAGTAGTCATTCAGGAACAGGTTGTTAAGTTTCCATGTAGTTGAGCATTTCTGAGTGAGTTTCTTAGACCTGAATTCTAATTTGATTGCATTGTGGTTGGAGAGACAGTTTGTTGTGATTTCCGTTCTTTTACATTTGCTGAGGAGTACTTTATTTCTAACTATGTGGTCAATTTTGGAATAAGTGCAAAGTGGTGCTGAGCAGAATGTATATTCTGTTGATTTGGAGTAGAGAGTTCTGTAGATGTCTATTAGGTCTGCTTGGTGTAGAGCTGAGTTCAAGTCCTGAATATCCTTGTTAACCTTCTGTCTCGTTGATCTGTCAAATATTGGCAGTGGTGTATCAATATTGACAGTGGTGTGTCAGTATTCCCATTATTATTGTGTGGGAGTCTAAGTTTCTTTGTAGGCCTCTAAGGGCTTGCTTTATGAATCTGGGTGCTCTTGTATTGAGTGAATATATGTTTAGGACAGTTAGTTCTTCTCACTGAATTGATTCCTTTACCATTATGTAATGGTGTTCTTTGTCTCTTTTGATCTTTGTTAGTTTAAAGTCTATTTTACCAGAGAGTAGGATTGCAACACTTGCTTTTTTTTTTTTTTTCTGTCCATTTGCTTGGTAGATTTTCCTCCATCCCTTTATTTTGAGCCTGTATGTGTCTCTGCACGTGAGATGGGTCTCCTGAACACAGTACACTGATGGGTCTTGACTCTATCCAATTTGCCAGTCTGTGTCTTTTAATTGGAGCATTTAGCCCATTTACATTTAAGGTTAATATTGTTATGTGTGAATTTGATCCTGTAATTATGATGTTAGCTGGTTATTTTGCTCATTAGTTGATGCAGTTTCTTCCTAGCATTGATGGTCTTTATTTAGCATATTTTTGCAGTGGCTGCAGTTGTTCCTTTCCATGGTTAGTGCTTCCTTCAGGAGTTCTTGTAAGGCAGGCCTGGTAGTGACAAAATCTGTCAGCATTTGCTTGTCTGTAAAGGATTTTATTTCTCCTTCACTTATGAAGCTTAGTTTGGCTGGATATGAAATTTTGTGTTGAAAATTCTTTAAGAATGTTGAATATTGGCTCCTACTCTCTTCTGGCTTGTAGAATTTCTGCCAAGAGATCTGCTGTTAGTCTGATGGGCTTCGCTTTGTGGGTAACCCGACTTCTCTCTGGTTGCCCTTAACATTTTTTCCTTTATTTCAACCTTGGTGAATCTGACAATTATGTGTCTTGGGGTTGCTCTTCTCAAGGGATATCTTTGTGGTGTTCTCTGTATTTCCTGAATTTGAATGTTTGCCTGCCTTGCTAGGTTGGGGAAGTTCTCTGGGATAATATCCGGAAGAGTGTTTTCCAACTTGATTCCATTCTTCCCGTCACTTTCAGGTACACCAATCAAACGTAGATTTGGTCTTTTCACATAGTCCCATATTTATTGGAGACTTTGTTCTTTTCTTTTTACTCTTTTTTCTCTAAACTTCTCTTCTCGCTTTATTTCATTAATTTGATCTTCAATCACTGATACTCTTTCTTCCACTTGATCAAATCGCCTACTGAAGCTTGTGCATGAGTCACATAGTTCTCGTGCCATGGTTTTCAGCTCCATCACGTCATTTAAGGTCTTCTCTACACTATTTATTCTTTAGCCATTAGTCTAATCTTTTCTCAAAGTTTTTAGCTTCATTGTGGTGAGTTCAAACATCCTCCTTTAGCTTGGAGAAGTTTGTTATTACTGACTTCCTGAAGCCTACTCTGTCAGCTCATCAAAGTCATTCTCCATCCAGCTTTGTTCTGTTGCTGGCGAGGAGCTGCAATCCTTCGGAGGAGAAAAGGCACTCTGGGTTTTAGAATTTTCAGCTTTTCTGCTCTGGTTTCTCCCTATCTTTGTGGTTTTATCTACCTTTGGTCTTTGATGTTGTTGACCTACAGATGGAGTTTTGGTGTGGATGTCCTTTTTGTTGATGTTGATGCTATTCCTTTATGTTTGTTAGTTTTCCTTCTAACAGTCAGGACCCTCAGTTGCAGGTCTATTGAAGTTTGGTGGAGGTCCACTCCAGACCCTGTTTGCCTGGGCATCACCAGTGGAGGATCAGTTGGAAATGCGGAAATCACCCGTCTTCTAAGTTGATCATGCTGGGAGCTCCAGACAGGAGCTTTCCTATTTGGTCATCTTGGAACACAAGAAGAGAATACTTTTAATTTCAAAAACATTAAGAGGCTAGGAAAATATCAAATTAAAATGGGTAGTTGAATTCACTTTCTCAGCATTAGAATACAAATATAGCTACATTTCATAGAGCAAAATATATTTTGTATTTTTCTCATCTCTATTGTTATGCTTTTCTATGCCAGAATGAAACTGCTTTATTAGATCTTCATTTGTTTTAAATAACGTTCATAGTAAACTTTTTTTTCAGTCTAAAAGATATGGTGTTCTCTCTTCTTTTGGCAATCCAGGAACTGATAGATTGGGTAACAGTATACATTTCAATGTCATCAATCAATTCAAAAATCCATATAGTTTAAAATCAAAACAGAGATTCTTGTTACAAGTGAGCTCCAAAAGTTATTTGTAACAATTCCAATTTCAACCAAATTACAGAAAATCCAAAAGTAAATACATTCGTCAAACATAAAAGAAACATGTGAAGTATTCAAACTTGCCAATAACCATTTCTAAAAAGGAAGTAAAAATGTGATTAATTCTGAAAATGATTGGTCCTTGGTTTTCAGGTATTTATAAATATTCTTAGGTAACATCACTGAGAAATAATTCACAGAGTTTAGGAGCATAAAGAAGCATCCATGAACTACTCTTTGCTTTCCAATTATTTGGACTTCAGCTTAACTAGGATTAACAGTATCATTTACTAGGTTAAGTCCCAGTATATGGCAGATCTTATTTCTAAGATTGGTGCCACCAACTCAGTGTTGCTGAACCAGCTAGAACTGTCAGCTAGACAAATGGAGACTGTGTCATCAATAATACTGGGAGCAACTGTGTAGACCGTTGTTTCCATGACCAGCTTAAAATACTCTGCAAATATTTTGTTTCTGGAAAACGTCCATCTATGAGAAAGGTATATGTTTCTCTCCTCTGCATGTTTTTACTTGATCTTTTGAAATTTACATGATTTCAACTTTTAAAAGGGGAAAATAACACACATGTTGAAAATAGAAATCTTCTGACTATTGAACCAAGAAAACTCCAGTCACTGGAGTGTGGCCAATCCCATCAGAACTGTAGGGTCATCATCATCATTGTCATTAGTAGTGGGAAATAAAATAATTATTTTACCAGAGCTAAGAAAACTGCCCAGACACAGCCTGCATCCTGGCCACCACTGCCAAGCTTCTTGTTACCCAGACTCTTTCCTGACTTGCAATTATGTCACTTGTGCCTGAAAATACAAAGATATTGGGGAACGTGGGTTGGGGCAGTGGTGGCCGCTATAGGGATAAAACATCACAGTGTGTCTTGAAGGCAGGGTGATGTTAGGAGGGGTGCTTTTAGATTTTCTACTCCAGGACAGCTCTGCAGGATTCCTTCAGTGAGACAGTCCTCATGGTTTTCACAAGGCAAAGAAAGGCATAGAGTTTAAACCTTCCTTTGGTTATTCCTTCCTAGGTCAATGAGATGTAATGTGGTTATTCCTTCCTAGGTCACTGAGATGTAATGCTAGTATGCTCAGGAAGGAGGGTAAATGGAAGAAACTATGGTTATCATCGTAGAAAATGCTTTAAACAAGGTGCTCATAGCTTCCTGCTACACTATTGAGGGTCCATGCCCCTCCTTTTCTTCCTTATCACTGTGTTGTCCTCATCTCTGTAGGCTGGCCAGGGATGGGTGTTTCCAGAGGCCCACTGAAGGCAAATTTCAATTTTAAAATAAATGTGTTAGGGGTGGCTTTATTTTATTTTTTAATTTTATTTCAATACTTCTTGGGGAACAGCTGGTGTTTGGTTACTTGGATAAGTTCTTAAGTGATGATTTCTGAGATGTGGGTGCACCTGTCACTCGAGCAGTATATACACTGTACCCAATATGGAGTCTTTTATCCCTCACCCCCTCCCAGCCTTCCCCATGACTGTCCAGAGTCCATCTTATCATTCTTTTACTTTTGGGTCCTCATAGCTTAGCTCTCATTTATAAGTGAGAACAAATGATACTTTGTTTTCCATTTCTGAGTTGCTTCACTTAGAATAATAGCAACTCCTTCCAAGTTGCTGCACATGCCATTATTTCATTCCATTTTATGGCTGAGTCATATTCCATAGTGTGTGTATGTATATATATATATATATATATATATATATATATATATATATATACACATATATATATATATACACCACATTTTCTTTACCCACTTTTTGATTGCATTTAGGTTGGTTCCATATTTCTGCAATTGTGAATTGTAGTGGATTCATTTTTAAAAGGTAAAAAAACTATTTCTACAAAATTTTTCTATAACAATACTGTAGATAAAGAAGCTTTGCTCTTAAAATAGTACAACAGAATACTTTATAAAGAAATTTGTTTTCTCACCAAAATATAAAACTAGGATAATGAAGAAGTTGCTTTCAATCAACTAAGGATGTCTTAATAGGTAATTGGTTTAATATTCTTACATTTGTATTTTTTAAAATCTTTAACTTTTTAATTTCCTTTCTCCACTATGATTCAATAATGAAATTGCTCATGAGTTCCTAAAGATTCTGATATCCCAATAGACATCAGACCAGCACATTTAATTGTTTGAAAAGGTTTTTCTTATTGACTGACCTATATTTTTGTGTAAAGTGATTACTGCTTATAAAGGATGAGACATATAAGGATCGATATTACACCACCAGGAAGCACATTTTAATGACTGTGATCAGGGAGTTAGAGATTTTTGAGGTTGATCTCAGCAGGTTCCCATTTCATTCTGGGTTCTTGGCTAAGATTTTAATCGTTCCTTTCTGGTTATCTCCCTGCCCCTCCTACCCAGTGTTGAAGAGGTTAATTCCTCACAGGGCGTTGCCCCTTTGCAATGTTGCTTCAGCATCTCTTCTCCTGGCCTGGACTTAGGCTGCACACTCTAAGAATCCAAGGTAACAAAACAGATACCCCTGGGGTTTAATGGACTGACAAAGAAACTTTTACAGGGGACAGACCAGGAGGACATATGAAGTTTATGGGAAGATGTCAGAGAAATGAGTAAACAAGAAAGAGTTGGGAAAATAATGAATCAAATGATTGACTCTAGGAATCACTCTCCCTCAAATTTCCTCAACAGGAAAGGAAATTACACAGTCCAGGGCTCCCACTTGTGAGATCACCTATCTGTGGCCCTATCCCTGACAACAGTGTCACTCTAGCTTGGTGAGGTCAGCACATTTCTGCATTCCTGATGTGTCTGGGCAGTGTACTCAGCAATTAATTCATCAGAAGTGAATTTGAATGCAGAGACTGAAGCTTTAGGGAAGAGAAGTTTTCCTATATGATTATAAAACTGTATCAGACTTTTCTTATCCCAGGTGTTGGATAATTTTGCATATAACATAGTGTTTTCCACTTAAATATTTTTTAACCTATCTGTCGCTGCAGTCATATGCTGGATCAAATGAAAATGACGGGGAATTGAAGATAGAAGGAGGAGTCCTAAAGAAGACTGAATCTTCAGCCGGGCGCGGTGGCTCATGCCTGTAATCCCAGCACTTTGGGAGGCTGAAGAGGGTGGATCGCCTGAGGTTAGGAGCTTGAGACCAGCCTGGCCAACATAGTGAATGCCCGTCTCTATTAAAAATACAAAAAAAAAAAAAAAAGAAAGAAAGAACATTAGGTGGGCGTGACGGTGGGCACCTATAATCCCAGCTACTAGGGAGGCGGAGGCTTAAACACCAAAGGAAGAGGTTGTGGTGAGCCAAGATTGTGCCATTGCACTCCAGCCTGGGCAACAAGAAAAAGGTGAAACTCCATAAAAAAAAAAAAGACTGAATCTTCTTTGTGGCTCCGCTTCCTTCTGGTCTACCTTACTCTCTGTGGTCCCCACTTCCACCAGGCAGTCTCCAACAGACAATTCTAGATTCTAGATTCTGGTTATTTTTCCTTTTCCTGTTGCTCAATCCCAGGAATGTTAGCAGCTTTCAAGTGTTTATCAACACCCTGGGTTGCTTGGCATTTGCTTTCTCTTTATTCCTTCTCATGTGCTACAAACCCCTGTACTGAATTTCTCCTGTTTGAACTCTCCAGAGTGGTGCCTGTTTTCTTACCTGGGCCCTAACTGATTCAGAGAAAGCCTACCGGAGTTAATTTAAGTAAGTCAAGGGTAGTCAAGAGCCCAGTAGGTTGGGGCAAGCACTACTTATATACATCTGTATTTGCATAATCTACTGAGGATAGAGAACCTCAAATTGTACGTTGCAAAACTTAGTGACTTAAAATAACATTGATGTGCTCAAAATGATACAATTTGGCAAGGGTTCATTGAACACAACTGAACTCTGTTTTTTATGGCCTCAATTGGGATGACTCTACTAGGATTATAAGTTCTAGTTTCAAGATGGCCTCATTCCTATGCCTCACTCCGGGTGATTGGCTGAGAGCTCAGTGGCGACTGAGGGTTGGATCCTTGGTTTGCCCCCACATGATGTCTTTACATGGCTATGTAAAGACATGGCTATGGTCTTCTTGCAGTACAGTCATTTAAGATTAGTTCAAATTCTTAGATAGTGGGCAATTTCCCCTAGAGCACAAAAGCAGAAGCTTCCAGGTCTGCTTAATACCTGAGCTCAGAAGTCCCAGAACATGATTTACCTTCAGATTAACCACAGGGCCACCCCACATGTAGCCTCACTACATGTGAAAGCATGTAGGGTTGGTAATATGTTTGGTACCATCTTTGTAAACATGATCTACCAAAGCTGATTAAATTCCATGCATTTATTTGTCCTGTTTACTTATTGATAGGGTAGCACTCCATCAAATTCAGCTTGGTCAAGATACAGAAATTTATTCTTCAAGAGTATCCAACTTTGTTCTAATTGTTCCTCTTCTAATGCAGATATTCTTTCCCTCTCCTCACAATGTTATCCTCTATGTGGATATTTTTCTAACCACATCTTCTGGATTCTTTTATCTTCCAGGTCCCCACTTGTTGTCTTTAGCCACCATTTTCTTATCTCACTTAAAGCATCAACATGCCTTATTTTATTTATTTATTTATTTATAGAGATGGAGTCTCGCTATGTCGCCAAGCTGGAGTGTGATTGGACTGCAGTGGCACGATCTCGGCTCACAGAAACCTCTGCCTCCTGGGTTCAAGCAATTCTCCTGCCTCAGCCTCCCAAGTAGCTGGGACTACAGGCACACGCCACCACGCCTGGCTAATTTCTTTTGTATTTTAGTAGACATGGGGTTTCACCATATTGCCCAGTCTGGTCTCAAACTTCTAAGCTCAGGCAATCCACCTGCCTCAGTCTCCCAAAATGCTAGAATTACAGGCATGAGCCACCACACCTGGCCCTGAAATGTCTTCTTTGCATGCATCTACAATATTGCTTTTCCTCTCTTAGCTGTAGGATCTTCTCTCTTTCCTCATCTTTCTCGATACCTTCTTTCTATCAGCTTTTCCTGAGGCCAAGAATGCTTCTCCTTCCCTGGTCCTTGTCTCAATGATTCCCCTTCTAAAGGAGGGTTGCTTCTTTATACTATACGAAGACCTTGTTGAATCCCAAGAAAATTATTAAGTGTGTTTTGTGTGCAGTGGAGGTGATAGATAAGGTCTCTGTAATGTCATGCACATTATTTAGTAAAGTTAAAAGAGAAAGTCAATTACAATAGTCTTGTGAACACCCTCAAAATGTCCTTGGGCTTATTAACAATACCAGTGTTATGGGCAACTTTATCAACTCATCTTCAAATGAGTTGGTAAAAAGAATTATGGTATCTACTTATATCCAAACTCACTCACATACGTCCCCCCAAAAAATTACATTCAGTGTTGTACACATGCTAAAATTTGTAAAAGAAAAATATACATATACAAAAGGTGATTCCTCACCATGTATTAGGAATGGGCACATCTGTTGGACCTGGAGCAGAGGTTTCAAACTGTCTTGGTTCATGGTAACTGTATCATTTCAATTGTTTGTTCATGGGACTCCTAGGGCAAAAGAAATACCTACAGTTCAGTTAATTGTATAATTAAGTACAATTTTATAAACATTTGAATCATGATATGTTACCACTATTGCACTGAACGAACGAATTTCATCCGTTCAGAATCAGATTGGATATTGCCATGTTAATGTCCTGCTCCACACTGATTTTTACACAATATTTTGCTATTCCTGAAACTCAGATTCATGAGTACAGAATATTACCAAAAGTAACACAGTCATTTAGTGTTAACACCATAAACTACCTCAGATTAGTAGTTCCTGTGGCTGTTAGACAAATGTAACTGTGTTTCCCTAGATATTGTAAGACATGCCTTGGTACCCTTGCGAGTTCCTTCAGTGCCCCAGGGAATCTCAACGTACAGTTTAGGAACTGTGACTGTAGATCAGCGGTTCTCAACCGGGGTGATTTTACCCCCCAGGGGATATTTGGTTGCCACAACTTGGGGAGCAGTGTTACTGGCATGTAGTGGATGCTGGTAAACATCCTACAATAGAGAAGACTTCCACCCAACAGAGAATTATTAAGCCCCAATATCAATAGGGGCAAAGTCCAGAAACCCAGTTTTAAAGGGTCAGAAATGGTGAACATATTGGTTAAGGAAAGAAGTTTTGTTGTTTTGTTTGTTTTTCTATTTTCTTATTGTCCCTCCTTTAGAATCAATCTCTGATCTCTCACAAAAACTGGGAAAGGTTATTTTTGTGTGTGTGTCAGCTTAATTGGGTCATTGGTGCCCAGATATTTGGTCAAACAATATTCTGAGTATGTCTGTGATAGTGTTTCTGGATAAGATTAACATTTCAATTGACAAAAGGAGTAAAATAGGTTTCCTTCCACAATGTAGGTGAGCGTCATCTAATCTGTTGAAGGCTTCAATAGACCAAAAAGCTGAGTAAGAAAAAAAAAAGTCATTTTCTGTCTGACTGTCCTCAAGCTGGGTCATTGATATTTACTAGACTTCAGACTCAAATTCTGACTGGAACTTACACTATTCGCTCCCCTGATTCTCAGGCCTTCAAATTGAGACTGGAACATACTGTTGACTCTCCTGGGTCTGGCCTTTATAGTCTTTATATCCATATGAACCAATTCCTCATGATAGCTCTATCTATCTACCTATGTATCTCCTACCAGTTCTGTTTCTCTGGAGAACTCTCATATTGGACCAGTATAGCCCTCAGCTTTGTGAAAGTAAAAAGAAAAGAGAAAAAGGATGAGATTATTGAAGACAAATATCTAAAGTTCAATAGGATTTTAGTTCATCAGTTCAGCTGTGGCTTCTGTCTTACTCAAAACTACCATTGGTTAAAAAAATCAATATTGTGAGTTAACACACAAAAATAAATCTAGTCCTTCTTTCCTCTTTCAAATTTTGAATACCCTTTCATACTTGCTTTGGGGGCTCAACTTTGAAATTATAAATCTCTTGTTCTCAGATTCTTTTCTCAAATATTTTACTTTTCAAAGAGAAAACATATGAAGGCCTTCTTTGTAATCTTAAGGAGACATGAAAAAACATCATTAAAGCAACATGGCAAAAAGTAATCTAGAGCTGTGACAAAATTATGGAGCCACAATAGTGTCAAATAGGGAGAGGCGTAATATATTATGATATGATGAGGTGGAAGAAAAAAATGCTAAAAATTGTATGCTGTGGGTGAACCTGGGGAGAGCATATTTGGGTAATATATGGAACACTTACATCTCTTTTCCAAGCCCATGTAGAGTTGGTAGGTGATCTGGCAGAGACAGAAGTATGAGCAAACCATAGTAAAAGTGGTCCATGGTCTCATAGAGACTTTTACAGAGGCTATGAGAGACAGAAGATAATGAAACGGGGGGATTTGGGGGAAAAAAAATTCACAGAAGGGGTGGAACTCCATCTGGGTCTTTAGGAGTTGTTAGAGTGTTGTAAGGAGATGTGGTAAGGATGCTCTGGGCAGCCGCACAGCACGTACAAAGCAAAGAGCTGCCAAGAGCATTGCTTGTTTAAGGACTGATGAAAAATTGTGTTCTGGGAGCATGTGGTGCATGGAGCAGAGAGGTGGAAAATGAGATTGTAGTTCACCATATCTGTCAAATTTGAATAAGCAAGACCCCTGACCACTTTGGTATAGAGAAACTGTGTGAGCAACAAGATTTACACCAGTCATCAAGAGTTGAGCTTGGGTTGAGATTGGGAGATAATGGGCTGAGGATGGTGTTGGCATGACTTGACTCTAGGTTCTGATTAGTGCAGTGGCAGTAGTAATGACAGACACTTGGAGTCAGACTCCTCAGCTTACTGCTCCACTCCTTAGCTTACTGCTACACCCCCGTTTGGACCTTAGGGGCACTCGATGCTGGCAGAAAGACATACAGAGAAATTTCCTCCCTATCTGTAGCATCCAGAGAGAGTTAGGGCAGGGGAGACAGGGGAATAGAAAAACACAGTAAGAAGCAAGAAGAAGTATGTTGAGCTTTTGAGTCACAACATTATAGGTGTCCATAATTTACAGAATATACTTATTTGATCATCTCAGATATCATTCTCCTTGGAAAATGATTTTAAACTGCTCAGGCACCTGAACAACACAAATACATTTTAACTAATGTTCCCTTTCAGATTAATTTCTCTGAATTAATTGCATGTTTACAGAGTAAACAAATCTAATGATTTGTAAAATTCTAGCCTGCTCTGTGTTTTCACTGTTTCTCCTTGAAACCGCCACTGTCTTTTGGATTCATTTATGTCAGAAAATGTTTTTCTTCCCAGGTAATAAAACTATCAATTCATGAATTTGGGCTGAATGGAGCCTACTTTTTTAATTTAAATATGAGCATTGTAGAAAGCTGATGATGGTTCTCCAGGTAGCATCTCTAGAGCTGGGTCCTGGGCACGTGAAATTGATAAGTGCTATATCCCCCCTCAGTCTGTGTGGCAAGAAGTTGAGGAGAGTTTGCTTTGTTGTTTTTTTTTTTTTTTTTTTTTTTGAGATGGAGTCTCCCTCTGTCACCCAGGCTAGAGTGCAGTGACTGTATCTCTGCTCACTGCAACCTCCACCTCCTGGGTTCAAGTGATTCTCCTGCCTGAGTAGCTGGGATTACAGGCACGTGCCACCATGCCCTGCCAAGTTTTTTTGTATTTTTAGGAGAGAGGGGGTTTCAGCATGTTGGTCAGGCTGGTCTCAAACTTCTGACCCTGTGATCCGCCTGCCTCGGCCTCCCAAAGTGCTGGGATTACAGGCGTGAGTCACCGCGCCAGGCCATGGAGAGCTTTCTTAAACACTGCTTTGTCCCTAGTCCTCTCTTGCCTGCAGGAGTTTCTAACCAGATTCCAGGTGGTTGTGATCCTTGGGACATGATGCCATTGACTCTTCACCTAAAGGGACTTTGCCATAACCTGGCCAGCAAGAGGAATGTTCTGGCAGAGCCTTGAGTGTATGTGGAGAGGGCTCTACCGGTAACCCCGCAGTGTGTGTGTTAATACCAATTCTGATTGTTATTGTCATTATCCGCACTATTCTTTTGAGAGATGAAGAAGAGCTGATGCTAAGTTATGTGGTTTACAACTGGCTGGAAGACCAAGAGTAGAGTTCCCATGGGTGGCTTGAAGGGAATTAAGTCCTTCCATAATCACCAGGGACCATAAGCAATTATAAAACAATTGGCACCGGGAGTGTTTCTATCAGCTCAGCCAGGGGGGGCCTCCTGTTGCACATAAACAGTTTCATAAAACATGAGCAGCAGACAAAGCCACTCTGATTATTACGGAGAAAAAAACAAAAACAAACCAACCACACACACACCCCCCAGCAATAACCTCTGAACACAGACAAAAGTAATAATGTTGTCCAAATCACAAAACCCCGTATGACCAAACATCACTCTCTCCCAGCCAGTCTGAGTGATTGCTGCTTCCGCACACCTGGATGGGATTCCCTGTGAGCGCCAACCGCAGAACCATCACTGCTTTCTGATGGCGCCGTCCAGAGCATGATGATGGTTCCTTGAGCCATTTCCAAAATCTCATACGCAAACCCACATCCTTTCAAAGCCCCTGTCACTGAGGTACCATGGTTCTCCATGCCATGCTATCTCCCTTGCTGCAATAAAGCAGTACATTTAACTTTGTTTGACAAGAAGCGTATTTCCTATGGTTTTTAGCTGCAGGAAATGAAGATACTTCTCCCTACCTCAAGACATGCCAAGCTAAATCTACAATATAAGGGAGTTTGATCAGAAGCACTTTCAAGATAAGAATAATAACCCTAGTCCTCTGCCTTGTATCCAGAGAGCTGCCTCCAAGCTCCCCCCACATAGGAGCTCTAGAACCTCCCCTGAGATCAATCGTGATGGAAAGATGTAGAGGGTGGTGTTAGTCCCTGCAGAAGTCTAGATCCCCTGTGTTAGTTTGGAGAGGAGGTTGGCAGGTACAGAGAAATTCGGCTGCCCCAGCAAAGCAAACTGGGACGGAGGGCCAGGAGCTCTCCTTCCTGTTAGGGGCTGCCTGGCCTGCAGAGGCAGGGTGCTCCCTCAGTGCAGGCTCAGGATTCAGCTGTTTCCGGGAGCATGTTTCTCTGATGCGATGTTTGCCCAGCTTCCTCCTTGTGTGAACCTAGATGGGTGCTCTCCCTCAACTATGCCTGGGCAGTCTGTTCACACTTTCCTTCATTCCCTAAAGACAGAACTGACATTTTGCTCTGTGTGCTCAATGACTGATTTTAGCTTTTAACTAGGAGGTGATTTATTTTGCCTATTCTCAACGCATAATTTATCAAAACATCTTATGTCACCTCTACGTTCTTCATGATCTCAGCCTCAGTTTTGACATATGACATGAGACATCACAATATCACCACCTTATCCTAATCTGGTATGGAATCTTCCTGTTTAGTACCAGGTGGAATCTCAGGTGTTTAAGAGAATATTGATGGAACCACGTCTGCATGGCTGTGAATTGTTGGCAACAGCCTGCTTCCATCTCCTGGTGTTTCCTTCCTGTGAATAGAACCCAGCGGGTGTAACTGTGCCTTGTCTTGGCAGAGGCGAGTGACTCCTCTGCTCAGTCTGGGGAGAGTAATGGCATGCTCAGTTGGGCTCTGCCCTTTGCTCACTTGAGAGTGGATTTACCCAGGGAAAGCATGAGGTCACCTGGGCTCCTTTACTCTGCAAGTCTTACTGTGTGGGTCCCTTGCTGGAGCCTTCCCACTCCAACACTAGTTGGTACTAGAGGGATAAATCAGTTTAATTCTGGAACTCAGGGAACAGTCTTCTATGGCTCTTAGCCTAAGTGACATCTCCGATTTATCTTTGTCTGTAATAAAGGTTATGTGGTTTGTTTTCTTCTTCAATTTGCTGAGGGTTTGTAAAGTGTTACATATTGGGCATGCATTGCATAGCACAATATACATGGTTTAGTTAATGTAATTGATTAAATCTTCTTGTACATCTACCACTGAGTATTATTATTGGGAAATATAATTTACAAACATTCCCAAAAACCCTGTGGGCTACTTTTAAGGCTAATTCATGTTTAGAGTGAAGCATAGGATACCAGTTTTTTCTGAAGACTCAATTCTGAAACATATATGCAATTCTGTCATGATGCCTCCAGGTCATTTCTGCTTTCGGGGTTCCTCACACACATACCCAGGAACATACTTAATGGATGGGTGAACCCTGGTTCCAGGTGTGGGGGGCCCCATATGCCATCATCAAGGGTCTACTCCATCTCTGTTTGATTACAAACCTTGCGTTCTGTTTATTCCAGTATTTTGAGTAAATCCCAGCCTCATCTAAATACCAAAAAAAAAAAAAAAAAAAAAAAGGTGGTAGCTTCACAAGTGGATAGAAAGTGAAAAGAATGACATTAAGGATCCTCTAAGAAAGAGGTCACAGCACGGCCTTCTGATGTGATGAACATTGGTGGCCATCAGGACATCATGGTGACTCACTTGCTCATGCCCTATTACACTGTTTTAACCCCAACAGTATAGTTTCACTAAGAAATCTCACAGGATGGGAAAGGTGCCACTGGAGTTCAGGGGCTTTAGGTGAGGCAACGTTCACTTCTGAAACTGAAACAAGTAGAAGTCTGCACTCAGTGAGGGACCTCAGCTGATGGCAAAGGGAACTTTCCCTGAGAGATGTTTGTGTTTTCCTGCCGATGGGGCTAGGGTGTCTTTCAGGAGAAACACAGGGTGACATAAGATAAACAACCAATAACCTTATTAATGGCATAATATGTTGCAATAATTATTTTGCTGTCAAAAAGTTAGCATGGGGAAAGTTTTTGATTCTAAGGAGTGAAAAGGAAATTGCTGAAGATTTTGAGTTACCCAGTCTCTTCTAGGAAGAAATTTGAAGGAATCAAATGCTGTGATTCTAGAGTATTGCTACTGGTTATTGAGACAGATAACCATGTGTAATGTATGGATTGGTGGAAATATCTCAGGAATCTTCCAATTTTTCCATTCTAATGAGTTCTGCTCACTAAGTAACTTTTCACATGACATTATGATCTCATGAGTGAGCTTATACAATGGAAGGGAGTGCTCTATGAAAATCTATGGTACTAACAATACTACCACTTTTAACCCGATCATAAACGATTACATTCTCACTCTGGTTTTCCTTCATATTATGAAAATGTTCTAGGTTGAGGTTCTCCCTCCAGACATCACCAAAACCTCAACAGGGCTTTGGTAATGGAGATATGTCCCAACTGAGTGGATTGCCTGGAGGTAACCACCTAAGGAAGAAGAAAAAAGAAGCAACACACACACACACACACACACACACACACACACACACACACACACACATAAATGTAGTTAGGACCAGGCAGAGTGCTTTTCCTGTCCTGCAGGTACAGCCTCCTTAAGAACAAGAGAGAACCAGCCCCCACCTCTCACCCCCACAGGACCCATCTGACATAGCAGCTTTGGGGAAGTGGCCCAGTTTTCTTCTCACTGCTTGTTGGCTGTGCCACACGGTGGGTGGGTTCCTACCTGAAACTCCCCAACATATCAGCTTCTAAGACACAGAACCTCAGCCACCGTGGTCCTCCCAGACCTTGAGTCCAGTTTTTCTGATCAGAAGTTTTGGTTTCTGGCCAAACTCTCAACTCCAACCTCTTTGTAATCACAGGAACACATCATTTTGATGCCCGTTTTCCAACTGCCTTTTGCTTAGCCTCCTCCAATATGGCCACTTTGCAGGCTGTGAAACTTCGTATTCTTTTCCATTCTTTTCATCTCTCAGGTGCATCCATATGGCAGAACAAGCTCTCGAAAGCTGGACAGGGGAGGGATATGGTACTTTTTGTTCTCTGTGGCTCTTTCTTTAGGCCGATAGTTGACATTCTGTCACCCCTTTCCATCCCAGTTTTCTCTTTAATGTTCATGCTAACTAATTCCATGTTCCCCCTTTCCCATGAGAAAACACATGACCAAGGGTCTTCAGCTAGAAGGAACAGTCTTGCAGTTGGTATTATTTTTTTCTGAGGAAGTTTTTACATGTAAATTCTTTGGAATATTATGAAGGTCTTCACTGAGCTTCAGACTTTGTGTATGCTGCCTTGATATCAATTTAAAAGATCAAATAGTCTTCCAGTTAATATTCTTGAGACATAACCCTACTCTTAGTAGATGTGGATGCTTACATTTATGTCTACTTACAATAAAATAAAGATTAATTTGTTTTCCTTAGGGCGAGGTGAAGAAAACTATCAAAGCCACAGGATAAGAAAATAATTTCTGTAATACCTCAGAGTAAAATGAAAATCTTAGAAAGACAAATATCTAATTCTAATAATGCAAAATAGACTTCAATAAAAATAATTGTTTGGAAGTCAACTGGGAAAGTAGGAAGATAACACTTTCAAGAGTGGCAGCCAGAAAAGATGATTTCTTGTTTTATTCACGTAGTAAAATCCCTTACATCACCTCATAACAAGAACTCAGAAAGTTCTCAACCTGCATTACATGCATTTAAGTGGAATTCTATGAAATAGAAATGAAAGACCAGTTTCAAAGACTAGCTACCTTAGAATATTCAACCCACCTCCAAAATTGTTGCCCATGTGCAGGAGATTTTCTGGAAAATACCATCCCGTATCCGCAATATGCCTCAACTGTCTCCCATTCCCATTCCATGTTCTATTCTTATGAAGCTCTAAGACTGAGTCAGTAGACTCCCAAGCAACTGAGTATACTTTTAATGTAGTCTCACATTGCTTTGCATGAGGATTGAAATGCCATGTATTTCTAAGCATGGATCAAATTCAGGTTTTGGTTCATATCATTGGAGCTTGATAGTTAAAGCAATCTCTGGAGTGAAAGATCCTGTGATGGTTTTTGGACAGCCCTTGGGCATGAGTAGAGAAGGTAGGAGTGTCTACCTGGGACAAACAGAAGGAATTAGGTGGAATAGAGACCTTGGCTTCTCCCAGAGCTCTTCTAGTGATGTTTGTTCTTCAGTCTCCATTCCTTGACAATCAATTAATCAACTACATGCATTAATCGAGCTCCTATTATTAAATATCTATTATATTTCTGTGTGTAAGTTTTCATAGAGAGCAAAAGAAACATTAACGAGAGATAATGTTGGTTACAAAATAATCACAGAGGTGTGGTGACTATGGCCATGTCTGTTTACTAATTTTACCTCCCATGGGGTATGAAGTGTTCTAGGTGTTTCACAAAAATTATCTGTAGTTTTCATGGAAAGACTACAAGATGGCTAGTATGAGCCCCATTTTAAATATGAGAAAATCAAAACTTAAAGGAGTTAAACTTACTCAAAGCCTTTAAATACATAGGGAATGAATATAATAGTATCACTGTGATATTAATGATGATGATGTCAGTTATCATGAGGTAAGGAATACGTGCCTATTACACACAAAGCAGACTTCACGCAATTAAGAGCCTAGAAAAAAGAGGCATAAGACTTAGTATTTGTCCTCCAGGGTACCAAACTCATCATCAGCTAAGATTATAAAGTATGCATATTTTCAGGCCCCGTCCTTGACTTAATAATGATACCAACAATCTTCACCCAGGTGGTTATCCTGCATATGAGAGAAACATGAGAATACAGGGAAACAGAGGTGACCCTTAAAGGAAAACTATGTGAAAGGTGACATAGAATAGTTAAAAGAGGTCTGCCTAAAAATAAGTAAGTTCTTCAAAAGCAATGAGAACAAAGGCACAACATACCAGAATCTCTGGGACACAGCTAAATGTTTATTGCAGCACTATTCACAACAGCAAAGACTTGGAACCAATGCAAATGCCCATCAATAATGGACTGGATAAAAAAAAATGTGGCACATATACACCATGGAATACTATGCAGCCATAAAAAAGGATGGGTTCGTGTCCTTTGCAGGGACATGGAAGAAGCTGGAAACCATCATCCTCAGCAAACTAACACAAGAACAGAAAACCGAACACCACGTGTTCTCACTCATAAGTGGGAGCTGAACAGTGAGAACACATGGACACAGGGAGGGGAACATCACACACTGGGGCCTATCAGAGGTTGGGGGGCTAGGGAAGGGATAGCCTTAGGAGAAATACCTAAAGTAGATGACGGGTTGATGAGTGCAGCAAACCATCATGGCACATGTATACCTGTGTAACAAACCTGCATGCTCTGCACATGTATCCCAGAACTTAAAGTATAATTTAAAAAAAGATCAAGAAAGATAAAACACTAAAAAGATCAATGTAACAACAACAACAACAGAAAGCTCTACCTAAGTGCACAGGCCTCCCTTGCAGATTCTGTCCCTAAATATAAGACCTTAAGTTAATACCTTCATCTTCGTAAGCCTTAGCTTCCCTGTCTATAAGTGTGAGAGGTACAGGTTCTATCTACTTCCCAAATTGGAAAGATTCAACAACTGCGTATGTGTTTTACATACTGTAGATGGTAGCACTGTTGTCCATCCTGTAGATAGTAGTCCTAGGTTCATCTAGAATTCAAATATGCCATTTAGGGGAAAGTCAATTAGAGTGGCCGTCTACTTTGTGAACTCTCTCTTGCTGGTGCCTGAGGACATGAGACTGCGAGAGACTGACTCATGCACACTAAATGTACCTTGACTGGACAGTGAATGCCTGCTCTTGTCTTACAATATCATGTAGGGCCTGTGCAGGCTGGAAGTTGTGGTGTTGTCATGATCCATCAGGATGTTTCCTGTCTGGTAAGGCTGCATGGGAAACAAAATCATAGTTAAAAGTCATTTACTGATACAATATGAGGTTAAAATATAGATACATATTTTTTTTGAGACTTTCGCTCTTGTTGTGCAGGCTGGAGTACAATGGCGTGATCTCAGCTCACTACAACCTCTGCCTCCTGGGTTCAAGCGATTCTCCTGCCTCACCCTCCGAGCAGCTGGGATTACAGGCGCACACCACCACGCCCGACTAATTTTGTATTTTTAGTAGAGACGGGCTTTCTCCATATTGGTCAGGCTGATCTTCAACTCTCGACCTCAGGTGATCTGCCTGCCTTGGCGTCCCAAAGTGCTGGGGTTACAGGTGTGAGCCACCACTTATGGCCGAGGTCAAAGTATTGAAAGTTCATTGCAGTTTTTAAAAATCTTGGCTGGGCGTGGTGGTTCACACATGTAATCCCAGCACTTTGGGAGGCTAAGGGGGTGAACTATCTTTGATCAGGAGTTTGAGACCAGCCTGGCCAACATGGTGAAACCCCGTCTTTACTAAAAATACAAAAATTAGCTGGACTGGTGGCAGGCACCTGTAATCCTAGCTACTCAGGAGGCTGAGGCACGAGAATTGCTTGAACCCGGGAGGCAGAGGTTGTAGTGAGCTGAGATCGTGCTGCTGTACTCCAGCCTGGGCTACACAGTAAGACTTTATCCAAAAAAAAAAAAAAATCTCATGTACATACACCTATGTGAGAATGAGAAGGGCGTTTGTTGAGTTGAAATTAGAATAAGGAAGTTTAATTGTCTTGAACGGTTCAGTTTCTCAGGTCAAGATGGAATGGTTTAACCAATGGGATCTGTAAACTAGAATTAATTAATTAATTTATCTAGCTACATTAAAAATGGCCTTGGTAGTGACATTGGATCCCTAAAAGTTTGATGGCTATTTTTTTTCCTTTTAAACTGGATGAGAATTTTTGGCTCTGAAATTCTGTGTTTCTTCCTTTGTTGTTATGCTACCTCCATGTTTTGGAGTTATAATGATTTTTAAAATAGTGATAACTGAGGCCCAAAGACAGCATTCTGTACTGAGTGATCCCACCAGCATTATATACTCAGACAAGATATTTTTATTCTTAAAGCTCAATTTCTCTACCTGTAGGAAGAAGGAAATAATATCTAAGTGATGTTACTGTTTTTCAAATAAATGAGGTAATGTATGTAAAGCATTCTGTACCATTTTTGGAACATGTAAAATGCCAAAATTAGTAGATATTCACTGAGAATGGGGAAATTAGTTCTTTGTTTGTTACCACTAACTGCAGTCTTTGGAATACAGGAAAGTTTCTGAATTTATTCTTGTATTAGGCCATTCTTGCATTGCTATAAAGAAATACCTAAAACTGGGTAACTTACGAAGAAAATAAGTTTAATTGGCTCGTGGTTCTGCAGGCTGTACAATGACACTGACATCTCTCACCTCACGAACTTTTAATCATGGCAGAAGGAGAAGCAGGAGAAAACGCACCACTTGGCAAAAGCAGGACAGATAGAGCGTTGGGGTGGGGGATAGTGAGCACTCGTTACCACAGAGACAGCACCAAGACAAGAGGGATTCGTTCCATGACCCAAACACCTCCAACCAGGTCCCATCTCCAGCACTGGGGATTACAATTTAACCAGGGATTTGGGTGGGGACAAATATCCAAACTATATCAATTCTCTTTTAGAGAACTGTCTTTATCTAAACTCCATTAACTTCACCAAGGCCAGCCATAATACGTAGTCACTTTGCTTTTATCCTGATTTAGTTTTAGGGAGTTCGAATTGTTTAGTAAGTTTTTGATTTACAAACTATTGCTGATTTTGAATTTTTTTGGATTAACTAATGGAATGTTATTCACCCTTAGGAATTCTTGGCAAATAAATACGCCACACACACGCAGAGCTAAAACATAGACTTTTTCATGAGGTTTAAGTCCCCAGTGAAAACTGAAACTTTGCTCTATACTTGTCTTCACAGATGATTCTTTTCAGATTGGAAACAGTTATCAATCCCTTTTGGGAACAAATTGAATGATGTCTTTGAATTCTAGCATCTCTTTCTACGTCTACCCTGAGGACAAAAGTAACAAAGACCCCAATCAAAACTTTGGATCTTGGTTATAGCTCAGGGAGAGAAAACGTCAGTGTTGACACTTAGACAGTCTTCAATCAAAGGTCTTCGCTCATCCATTTAGTGGGCCGCAGGGTCCCACTTGAACAGAATTACATTCAGAGAGTAACTGGACTTTCAGTGGTATTTGGGAATAAATCTGACTTGATGGTAGGACAGTACAAATTTACACAATTACACTGTCTTAAAACCTTTTACAAATGACTTTTCAATGATAGATTTTTGTCTACAATTTCTATGTACTCCAGAGTAATTTTCTTGGGCTATGTGACTCTGTTGTGATATTGAAAGTTATTTTAAGGTCATGGGAATATACTATGCCTATTTCAGTGATGGGGGAGAGTGCTGCCCTCTCAGCCACTATTCCTGTTCCTCCAGAAGCAGAGCCCCTTCTTGCTATTGGGAAGGACAGTGCTGTCCCATTCTGGATGGGGAACATCGGTGGGAATGTCTTTTTGCTATCTGTCATCAGTAATGAAGAACACTAACTAGATACATAAACAAATCATAGCTATGTGTCTTAGTCTCTGCCCCTCAGAGCCTATAACCATATGCATAAATGTCAGCTGCAGATGTTAATGCATGATTTCTATTCTCCATCCCCATCCTGGCTCTAATAATGCAGGATACACCTGACGGTTTCAATGAACTATGTAGAGGAAAGCCATCCAAGATGGCCCTCTGTTTTGTGATTACTTGGGCTCTCTTTCCGGTGCCTAAGGAGATTACACCCTAAGAAACCTCACTAATTCAACCTCACTAATATACTCAAGAACAGGTTGGCAGTAATTTGAACACTCTTGATTCAATGGATTAAATGGTTATTTATTTTTATTCTTTGGTAATTTTAAAAGAAATTCCTCTATTACGAATGAGCTTAAAAATGGAAAGTGCGTGCTCAATTAGAAATTCGTATTGAATTTCAATATCTCAATACAATTGGTACTGAACATGTAATTTGCACAAAATGTTTTCCCATCCACCATGGAAATTTGTAGTGATATTTCTGATCACCTGAAACCCAGAAAACACTAACCTGCTTAAGATGAATAATCACCTACTCCAACATCCATAGGTGTTTTAAGTAGAATGTGTCCAAAAACACGAATAGGCCATGTGCCACTGTAACAGTTGGTTTTGTACATCCTTCTTTAGATTATGCCTTTTTGTCTAAGTTACATGATTGGTTCTCTAAATTAGTTTGCTCAGTTTTTATTCCAAGTTTCTGTTTACATTAACAAAGAGTGAGACTATTGATAGGAATGTGTTGTTGCCTCTATAAGCAGAAAAATATTCCCAAGAAGTGATAATGCCAGTTTAACACCAGCATCATCAGAGGCTTCAAATAGAAAGTCAGATACTTCAAATTATGAGAAGCATTCTTCATTGAATACATGGGTTCAAAGTAAACTTTTCTAAACGTAGTTATCTAATTGGGCACAAAGTAATTCCTGATTCTCTGAATCAATCCTCCTATTTTAGTCCATTTGGGCTTCTGTAACAAAATACCATAAACAGTGTGGTTTATTAATGATAGAAATTTATTTCTCACAGTTCTAGAGGCTGGGAATTCCATGATCAAGGTGCCAATAGATTTAGTATCTGGTGAAGACCTGCTTTCTGGTTCTGGTTCGTAGATGCCACTTTCTCATTGCGTCTTCGCATGATTAAAAAAAAAAAAAAAAAAGAAAGGCAGGTCTCTGCAGTCTCTTTTGTAAGAGCATTTATCACATCCAACAGTGCTCCACCCTCATGACCTAATCACCTCCCAAGGCCTTCTTATTTTATTTTTTATTTTTTGAGCCGGATTCTTGCTGTGTCGCCCAGGCTGGCATGCAAGCATGCAGTGGTGCAATCTGGGCTCACTGCAACTTCCGCCCCCTGGGTTCAAACGATTCTCCTGTCTCAGCCTCCCAAGCAGCTGAGATTACAGGCGCGCCACCATGCCCAGCTAATTTTTGTATTTTTAGTCAACACAAGGTTTCATCATGTTGGCCAGGCTGGTGACAAACTCCTGACCTCAAGTGACCCACCCATCTCAGCTTCTCAAAGTGTTGGGATTACAGGCGTGAGCCACCACGCCCAGCCCCAAAGACCTTCTTAATACCATTGCATTAGTGAGTAGGTTTTAACACACAAATTTGAAATTAGGAAGGTGAGAAGAGAGACTGAGAGGGGATCACTTAAACTAAGGTGGAGGCAAAGCCAGGCGTTCATATTTTATAGTCCCATGTGAAACAAGGTGAGCATGAGGACGTCAGCAGCTTTATTCATTTCACCAGCTCCAGAATCAGATGCAGCAATTGTCAATAGACGAATGACCCCTACTCGCCTGCTGTTCCTACCTAGGTACAGGGAGCCACATGAGTGGATTCCATTTCAAGTCTCACAGCACAAATGACAGTAAGAGAGGACAATTCTCCTGAAGTGGAATAAAATATTTAACCAAAATAAAGATGATATTTAATAACTGGACAGATCCAGGATAAAGTTGACATTTATAAGGGGATACTAGGACACTGCTGATTAGCAACTCCTCTCTGGTGTCTAAAACAGTAGTGGAGATGAGCCTCTGATTTCAAAAAGGAAAAGTTGATAGTGATTATTTAAAGGAAGCCTGCTCTGTGCTTGTACATCACTGAACAAAGCCTCCAGAGTCATATTTTTATGAATATAAATGGCATTACAATCCACCTGGTGTCTAATGCCAGAAAATTCAGAGTCAGCCTTTCTACTTCCTTCTTCCTCATCTCACAAATCCAATAAAAAAAAAATCACATCCTGATATTTTTGGATGTATTCACTTCTTTCAAACCACTACTAGTTGGTTCAAGCCACTGTCAGCTCTCACCAGGACTAATGTAATTCTCCACTAACTTTCCTCCCCACATTTATTCTTGTTTCTTTGCATATGTTCAATGCAGTAACAAAAATGATATGAAGAAGCAAAAAATAAAAACAAGCAAACCAAAAATCTGTTCATATTCAAATTTTTAGTGAGAGAAAGATTAGGACCTAATGGGCCTGGCTATCCTAGTCTCTGTTCACTCCTTCAACTACATCTCTCATTGCTCACAAAGTCCCATTTGCCTTTCTTATTCTATTTGACAAAACTCCCAGCATTTCCTCCCCTCACCTATTTCCCTCACAGCCATCCTCTATCTAGACGTTCCTCTGCCACGCTCCACCTAATGAGTCCTACTCATCCCTCATATCTTAACTAAACACAATGTTTTTGAATTATCTACAATGTTTTTGATTTATCTACAATTCAATCCACCCATGATCTTAATGGAATCCCATAGGACCTGCTGTTTTCCCTTTGTGATATCTGTGTGATCATGTGTTTGTCAACCTCCATTTCTAAGCTGTGAATGCTAGTCTGGGTTTATAATCCCTATGTAGAAATCCCAGTCTTTTTGAGTGCTTATAGGGGAATCAGCCAGACATGACCACATGTAACCTCCTTGTTCTCTGGTGTTCTTATATGTCCTTTATGTCATTAGTTCTGAAATGTTAGGATATATCCCCAACACCTGGAAGGCTTGTTAAGATGCAGATTTGGGGATTCCACCTCCAGAGTTTTCTATTCAGCAGATCCAAAGAGAAAACTCAGAGTTTGCATTTTAACCAACTCTTAGATGATGTTGATGCTGCTACTGTAGGCATCCCAGTTGTTACAAGGTCATTTTATCTGCTTCTCCACAGCCTGACCTAAGCTGATAGAGTTGCTGGTAATGAATGCTTGTGGAACAAGCACAACAACTATATTCTAAGAGACAAAAGCTATATTCTCAGTTTTGTCATTGATTTGTCTCAGTGTCCTGAGCAAATTACTAAAAAATAACTAAACATTAACATACACAATTTCATCTTTCAGCAAAATGCTGACGCAGCTGCTTTGGGAAAGAACATATTACAATCCATTTTGGATCTTCGAAATTATATCTAAGTGCTCAGCAATTACTGCCTTAGGAGGTGATATCGATCGCAATCCAACTCTCTTATTGACCCAACAACATATTAATTATTGACAAAAATTGTCTGCCTGAGATTCTAATTCAATTAAATACTACTGTCATCATCCTCACGGTACAGTTGCATTCATCATTAAGACCATTCACTGCTAGACAATTTGAATGTCCTCCCCAGTGTTGCTGTGTGAGAGGCTGCTTCATAGCTAAAATCCGGCAGAGAATGATAAACATGCTACTTATTAGGAAGTGAACGTGTCTCTATTGCTTCACTGGAGGTCTCCTGTTGACTCGGAGTTCCAGCCCCCAGTACAGGACATAAGGACACCAATGTTTTGTCTATTCAGGTGACTTCTTAAATTACAAGAAAAGACCCCTAGATGAGCATAAATCTTCTCTTTTATTGGGTTGCTACAGGCACATATCTCTTCTGCCTGAAAGACAGTATTATTTAACAAGCTGAACTAAAGGTTCAAACTGAATAAACCAGATGACTTGATTCTGTTTGTGTCCAACTTTGTTAGCAGAAACTACCATGTCAAAAAGCCATTGCTGTGACATAAGAAATCAAGCAAACCCAGTGGTTTTTGAAGACACAAATACATTTATTTGTGAAGAAATATACTTGTGTTGATAAATTCTTCCATGCTCCATAATATACAGAATAAATCTGCGTGTGTGTGTGTGTGTGTGTGTGTGTGTGTGTGTGTGTGTGTATGTCTGTATAAATCACATCCATCTAGTATGGCACTGCACTCTCTTCCTGGGAATTTTTAAGGTGGCTGGCCAGTAGATTTAAACAAATAAAGAAAGGTAAACCATCAGAGGCAGTGATCACAAGAAAAGTTTTCATCAACTCTCATTATTATTGGACAAATACTGCTTCTCCTGATGGGTTTCTGATTTGGGGATGCTGAATTGAGATTCTGTATGGATGAAGGGTCAGAAGTGATAGTTTAAAATTAACTGCTCTTTCTTATTCTGATGTAATTCCCTTCTATAACAAGTTTGTTCAGGGTTTTTATCATAAAGTGATTCTGGATATTTTCAAATGTTTTTTCTGAATCTATTGAAATGATTATGTGATTTTTGATTTTAAATCTGTTTATGTGATATATTACAATTGGCCCATAGCCAACATGATACTAAATGGAGGAAAATTGAAAGCATTTCCCCTGAGAACCACAACAAGACAAAGATGTCCATTTTCCCTACTTCTATTTAACATAATATGGGAAGTCCTAGCCAGGGCAAACAGGTAAAAGAAAGAAATGAAGGGCATCTAAACTAGAAAAGAGGAAGTCAAACTATCACTGTTCACTGATGATGATATGATTGTATACCTAGAAAGCCCTAAAGACTCGTCCAAAAGGCTCCTGGATCTGATAAATTCAGTAAAATCTCAGGATGCAAAATCAATGTACACAAATCAGTAGCACAACTGTACACCAACAATGACCAAGCTGAGAATCAAATCAAGAACTTGATACATTTTACAACAGCTGGAAAAAAAAAAACTAGAAATACGCTTCCAAGGAGGCGAAAGGTTTCTACAAACACTGCTGAAAGAAATCATAGATTATATAGATTACACAAACAAATGAAACACATTCCATGCTCATGGATAAAAAGAATCAATATTTAGAAAATGACTATGCTGCCCAAAGCAACCTACAGATTCAATACAATTCTCATCAAAATACCATCATCATTTTTCACAGAACTAGAAAAAAAATCCTAAAATATGGAACCAAAAAAGAGCCTGAATAGGCAAAGTAATACTGAGCAAAAAGAATAAATGTGGAGGCATCACATTACTGGACTTCAAATTATACTAAAAGGCTATAGTTACCAAAATAGCATAGTACTGGTATAAAAATAAGAAATTTAGATCAATGGAAAAGAATAGAGAACCCAGAAATAAAGCCAAATACTTACAGCCGATTGATCTTTGACAACGCAAACAAAAACATAAACTGGGGAAAGAACATCCTATTCAATAAATGGTGCTGGAACACTGGCAAGCCACATTTAGAAGAATATAACTGGATCCCCACCTCTCAACTCATACAAAAATCAAGCCAAGCTGGATCAAAGACTTAAATCTAAGACCTGAAACCATAAAAATTCTAGAAAATAACATTGGAAAAACTCTTTTGCACATTGGCCTTGGAAAATAGTTCATTACTAAGGCTGCAAAAGCAAATGCAACAACAAAAATAAATAAATGGAACGCAATTAAACTAAAAAACTTCTGCACAGCAAAAGGAATAATCAGCAGAGTAAACAAATAACCAACAGAATGGGACAAAGTCTTCACAAACTATGCATCCGACAAAGAACTAATATCCAGAATCTACAAGGACCTCAAATAAATCAGTAAGAATAAAACAAACAATTAAAAAAAATCCCATCAAAAAGTGGGCAAATGAAATGAATAAACTATTCTCAAAAGAACATATACAAATGGACAACAAACACGAAAAAAAAAAGCTCAACATCACTAATTGTCAGAGAAGTACAAATGAAAACCACAATGAAATACCACCTAAGTCCTCCATGAATGACCATTGTTAAAAACGTCAAAAAGCAATAGATGTGGGTGTGGATGTGGTGAAAAGACAACACTTTTACACTGCTGGTGGGAAGGTAAATTAGTACAACCTCTAGGGGAAACTGTATGTAGACTCCTTAAGAACCAAATGTACCTGATGTAAATGACGAGTTGATGGGTGCAGACGAGTTGATGGGTGCAGCACACCAACATGGCACATGTATACATATGTAACAAGCCTGCACGTTATGCACATGTACCCTAGAACTTAAAGTATAATAATAAAAAAAAAAAAAGAAAAAGAACTAAATGTAGATCTCCCATTCAACCCAGCTGCAAAAAAAAAAAAAAAAAAAAAAAAAAACACAAGTTTATTCCTTATTTTCAGGGAAAATAAGTCATTATATGAAAAAGACACATGCATATGCATGTTTATAGAAGCAGAATTTGCAATTGCAAAGATATGAAACCAACCAACCTAAGTGCCCATCTACCAACAAGCAGATTTTTAAAAATATGATAGATAGATGATAGATAGGTAGATAGATAGATGGATACTTGGATACATAGACTCCAACCAGGACCTGATTACAGGACATGTGTTTGCTCCACCTCCTCTTGGACACAGATGGCCTCCTGTGCACAGCCTTTCTGAGCCCCCTTGCTGCTTAGGTTTCCTGTGGTCTGTTGTATGTGGGGTGTGTGTATGTGGGTGTGTGTGTATGGGGGTGTATGTTTATGTTGGTGTGTGTAGGCATTTGTGTGTGGTATGAGGAAGCAAGATAAACATTTGTCGGAAGGAGTGGTTAGCAGGTGTATCATAAATAATTAGCTCTAAAGCCAGAAAACAAAAAGTGAACCATCTATATGCAGATTTTCAGAAATTTAATTTTTCTGTACTAAAATCTGTACTCTGACAATGTATTGGCAATAGGAATCTTTAATTATTTTCCTGTTGGCTTACTTAGTTTTCTCCTGGATATTTAAATCTGCTTAAGTCTCAGTGCATTTTAATATTTCCTTATCTTAATCAATCTTTTCTCAAACCCATAAGCCCTAGGATTAACAAAGTTAGAATAGATAAATTATGATAGCACAAAACTAAATATGCATAAGCGTATCACACCTACATCCACAGACATGCAGGCACCAACCCACACACAGATATAGTACTTACTATACACTAGGCATCTGTTGCTGAACAAATGACCAAACAGTAAGACTAAATGATCATAGCCCAACTATTGGTTTTTGATTGGGGACCACCTGATAGTCTTGCTTCATTGATAATCACATAAGTACCCTTGAGTGACCCTTCTTACACCTCAGACTCTTGAGTCCTTGTTTCCTTTGTGGACTTTCATCTGCGTTCCCTATTACCTTGCCCCTCCTGTGCCACCATATTACCCAAAATTCTATGTCTCCAAAAGGCTGGTTTTCATCAGAACTTCCCCAGTTGGTATCAGGCAGAGTCATTATCATGTATAATCAGGTCTATGGGTGGATCCAGGTTTGTGGGTCCTGGAGCTTAGTCATTTTCAAATCTCTATTAAAAGAAGATAATACATAATGAAGAATGTAAATGTAGAAACAAAAATATTTATATCAAATTTTAAAAGAAATAGAATACAAACACTAATGAATACCAAAACATTATAAGACCTAGAACAGTAACAATAACATAAAATTGTATTTCTAACTGTCTTGGATGCCTGCACAATATTTTTCTTGTGATCTTTGGCTGTATACTCTTTAGTGATCTCTTCATGTGACACCATTTTGTAACACTATTTCTAGTGAGTTTGGAAATATATTTCAGTCTTCCCTCTAGCATAGCTTATTGAAATTTGGTTTTATGTCCACTTCATATTTTATTAATGGTAATGTCAGTTCAACTTTGTGGTTTTGTCAAGTTTGGGAAAACCTCTGCCAAGCTCCTTTCATGTGTGAACTGCTAATGGTGCTATTTAGCAAAGCTGTATAAATTTGTGCTATATAGAAACACAGAGATTCTGATAAATTCAGTTTGTGCAATTCCCTTTAAAAAAGGACAATGGCAATACAATAGTGTTGTTCTGTATGTTGTTCTGTTTGTTGTTCTGTATGTTGTGTTCCTGAGTTTATTCCTAAGGAGAGAGAACTTCCTCCTTTAAATAGGTGTGAAAGAGATCCAAATCCTGTGCTTAAAATATTTTGCATCTGATGTTTGGAAGAATGTTCCTCAGAATAACTTCTGTCTCTGTATATTTCAAGCCTTCTTTCTTCCTCAGTACCCACAGACTTCTGGATCTTGAAGCCATTGAACAAGTTCATATTATGATATCGCCTCTGGCCCTGCACTTTCATGTCATGACTACAGGTAAACATATTCCAGGGTATTCTTCATACACAGTGATGGCTGACAATAACTTAACTGTACACAGATCTGCCTGAGAGTTCCATAAATATATACTTACACACCCAGACTCAATGCAACCTCTACTCAACAGTCAACTTCCCCAAAGCTGATTCCATGAATGTCTATGACAAATAGGCAGGTGGATAAGTGCGAAAAAGACATGTATGAAGTGACTGCTGTTTTAGCCATTTGCAGAAATAATACCTTCTTTTACAGATGTTACTTAAACATGTATTACATGAACACATTGCTAGGGCTGTGGATGGTCCCATATGTATGAAGAGGCTTGAAGCCAAAGCTTCATATCTGCATAGTAAATCTGACTCTGCCAGTATCCTTACAGACTGGAGCTAGGATAGTGGGGTGGGGGGTCATTAGCACCTCCACTGTGTGCCTCTGGGATCACATGGTCTCCTGTCTTGGCTTGTCCACAGGTCTTGTCCCCCAACACTTTTCTTTGATGGCCCTTTGCTTAATCTAGCACAAAGACAATGCTACACGAAGGATCTGTCACTGACTGTAACCTGTGACTCTTTCTTAATATGGGGAGGGAATATGATAAAGGATAAGAGAGTCAATGTTCTGGCCTTGAGTCATGTGTCTAGTCCTAGTCCAATCACCTATGCCTGGAAGAGGAGGGTCATGTCAGCTGGTGCCCATGCTGCAGGGGCTGGGGACAAACCCATATTCTCACAGCTAAACAGGAATATTGCCAAAACATATCTAATGTATTTATAAAATCTACTATTGCCTAGCCCCATTTTGCTATATTCCCAGCAATCCCCACTCCCTTCTCCCACCATTTTATTTCTGAACTAATTGAAATGCCTAAGCCCTTGTCTTTTTTATTTCTCTTTTTCAGTCCCCTCCTATTTTTTTTTTTATCATTTTAAAATTATTTACTTTGCAAAAATGGACAGATCCTTTTTTTTTTTTTTTTTTTTTATCAGTCCTCTTCTATCTTAACTCAACCCCTATCCATCTAGACCACACAGTTAACTTTATTGGCCACTCTTTTTTTTTTTTTTTTTTTTTTTTGAGACGGAGTCTCGCTCTGTCACTCAAGCTGGAGTGCAGTGGCCGGATCTCAGCTCACTGCAAGCTCCACCTCCCGGGTTCACGCCATTCTCCTGCCTCAGCCTCCCGAGTAGCTGGGACTACAGGCGTCCGCCACCTCGCCCAGCTAGTTTTTTGTATTTTTTTAGTAGAGACGGGGTTTCACCGTGTTAGCCAGGATGGTCTCGATCTCCTGACCTCGTGATCCGCCCATCTCCGCCTCCCAAAGTGCTGGGATTACAGGCTTGAGCCACCGCGCCCGGCTTATTGGCCACTCTTGTCACGATGTCAACTCTCTGGCCTGGATGCATTTTCTAACAAACTCCCTTCCCCCAAGCAAAAAATCTCGTCTCTGGAGAGCCCAATTTCTCCAAATCTTCCCTCTGTAGGGTCTGATCTATGAGGACCATTGAAAAATATTACATATACTTGTACATTAAGGCCCCTGAGTGTTCATAATGCCAAACCAGAGTTTCCTTTCTGCTGTCTGACAATACCGCTGTGTGTCCTGGTGGCTTGCTCCATGATTTTTCACTAAGAACAGTTCCAGGATTTTATCCTTATCCTGAGATTCCTCACCGTTATATGCTGCCCCATGCATCTGGTTCAGAAAGTTCTCTGACCTACAATTTCACAAAGAAAATAAAGGAATTTGTAAGGGCTTCCAAAGTGCTGGACCTCTGCCCACCACCATCAGTTCTACCCTCACTAGCACCTGCTCACATCATCCCATTTCTCTTGCTCAGTGGAGGAGTCTCTCCCAGCCCAGGGACCGAGCCCAAGTTTGTGTTGGTGGTGCACACTCCTTGTGCCTCCTCACTGACCGCACCCCAGTCATCGTGCCCATGCTGCGTGTATCTTCAGTCTTTCTTTTCTACTTACTGGGTTACTTGCACCTGTTCATAGGTTTTTGTTGGTCCCGGTCTCAGAAACAATTTCCTTCAGTCCTACTTCTCCCTCCTGCCTATTTCTCAAAGCATTTGCTTCAATTTTCAGATGCTGTGGTCTACAAGTGTCTCAGCCTCTTTAGCACTCATAGAGGCTTCTCCATAGAGGATCTCTACTCAGTGTGAGAATCTTTCCTCACTACAATAACTCTAGGCTATAAAATGTCCCTGGATTTCATGACTCATTTCACATGAACCCACAGCAGGAATTGACCATAAAGACCCACCCTTCCTTCTGAAAAACTTCTGTCCTTTGGTTTTGAAGGGACTGAGAGACACAGCTATTTCTTGGTCCCCTTTTGTTTTTCAAAGTGCTCTTCCCAGTCCTCTTTGAAGACTCCTCTTCTTCCACCTTTAATACTGGGGTTTTATTCTAAATTTCTTTCTCCTGTCACTCCTTGTACTTTAAATAAATGATCTCATAATCCCTTCTTTAAACTAGCTCCTGGCTCCAGATTGAACTATCTTCCAGGTTATTTCAGTTTCTAAGTGGATATCTGATATGGTGTGGCTTTGTCCCCACCCAAATCATCTTGAATTGTAGTTTCCTTAATCTCCATGTGTCATGGGAGGGAACCAGTTGGAAGTAATTGAATCATGGAAGCAGTTACCCCCATTCTGCTCTTCTCGTGATAGTGGGTTCTCATGAGATCTGATGACTTTATAAGGAACTTTTCCCCCATTGCCTGGCACTTCTCTTTCCTGCCGCCTTGTGAAGAAGGACATGTTTGTTTCCCCCTTCACCATGGTAAGTTCCCTGAGGCCTTCCCAGTTATGCTGAACTGTGAGTCAATTAAACCTATTTCCATTATAAATTACCCAGTCTTGAGAATGTCTTTATTAGCAGAATGAGAATGGACTAATACAATGTCTCACAGAGGCTGACACTAGACATGTCTAAAACTAAATTCACACTTTTCCTGCATCCTTCACGCCAATTCCTCTGTACCACACCCACATGGTGACCTTCCATCCCTTAGCATCCCACATGCAATGACCCCCTTCTCCGCATTGCCCATGTTGGTATGTGGCACCAATCAGTAACCAACCTGGGAATCCATCCATCAATCCTGACTTCTCCATTTTGTTCACTTCCCAAACCAGTTGCATTCTCAATTCCTGCTGCTTTTAGCCCCTATGTACCTTTCAAAACCACTTCTTTCTCCCGATTTTCACTATCATGGAACTCTTTCTGTCCCTCGTCTGATATTTAACTTTCTATTTCTGAATGATTTCACTGAAGTTAATGGTTTCCAATTTCTTCCGTGTTGCTGCAGAAGACATGATTCCATTCTTTTATGTGGCTGAGTAGTATTTCATTTATATATTATATATACCACAATATATATATTAATGTTCAATATTCCTCTTTCCTATATATTATATATAATGATATATATATATATATTATACACACACACACATATACACCACATTTTCTCTGCCCAGTCACCCACTGCTGGACACTTAAGTTAGTATCTTACATTTATAATAGGAGTTCTTGTGTTGTGCTGATATAACTACCTCCTTTTGTGACCTTGCTAATTCATCTCTATTAACTTTTGAAAATAAAAATAAGATTCTACTTTTATAAAAATTTCAAAATTAACATAGCACAACCCTCATGTCTCCCCATTCTTTTTCTTGAAACCCTTATTCCTAGTTACATCAAAGCTGCAAGCTTCCCCAAGAGTCCAGGCTCTCTGTTTTCTGCAACCTTTGTACACCCTATGTTTCTGCTTGGAAGGTTTTTTCCTTGCGCACTCTTCACCTGAATCACTATATTCTCCTTTTCTAACACATCTCAGGCCTGCTTCCTTAAGGAAGCTTAAACTATGTCTCTCCTTAACCCTGCCGGTAAGAGCCTATGTGTGCATGGTGATTGCTAGGTTATTTTGCTCCTTTTAACCTTTAGTTGGCAAGCAATAATTGTGCAAGTCTGTGGGATATAGAGTGGTATTTCTATATGTGTATACAATGTGTAATAATCAAATCAGGGTAATTAGCATATCCACTACCTCAGACATTTATCATTCCTTTGTGGTGTGAACATTCAAAATCTTCTCTTCTAGCTCTTGGAAAATATGTAATAAATTATAGTTAACCACATTCCTCCTGCAGTGCTAGAGGAGACTAGGATATCAAGCCATAAATTAGTATTTGTTAACCCACCTCTCCCTAGGCTTCCTTCCTCTGCACCCCTCTCACCCTCTAGTATCCACAATGACACTCTCCACTTCCATGAGCTCAACATTGTTTTCAGCTCTCACATATGAGTGAAAACATGTGAGATTTATCTTTCTGTGCCTGACTTATTTTGCTTAACTATTTGTTCAGGCCTGTAACTAGTTGGTGAAGTCTTTAAATGAAGAAATACTGCCACAGTATTATATCCCCACAATGTGGCTCAATGGCCAAAAGAGATTCAGTACTCAGTAGATGTTTGATCAATGAATGAATGAATTAGTAAACATGACTTGAATCATATATTATTGGTTAATAGGAATGTTTCATTACTATACAAATAGTAAGAATGTATAAACAATACAGATACAGGTTCATTGCTCAAACAATCTCCAAATATGCTGTTTCACTTTTGAACATATTTCTACTTATAGCAATTTGTTCCAGAAAACAATGAAAACTTGTATTGCACATGCAATACAAATTAAAGGAAAGAGTGTCCACAGAGTCCATTAGTGACCATTTACCATTTGGTAATGATCAAAACTAAGTGACTCCTTGGATTCCAAGAGCTGTATTATGTGTGTATGAATGTATGTGCATGCTGGTTAATCTGCGCATGGTACACGTAGTGTTCTTGTCCCCTTCCTTAATACCCACAGAAATAGTCATTTTATACCTGAAATTTTGTTGATGCCATAAGCATGAGATTCACCCACAATTTGTTCTGCATAATAGTGGCGGCAGAATGAGCTTAATCAAGATATAGACTCTGCAATTTTGATGTTTTGATTCACTGCACTGAAAATAAAGCCTGTGGGGCATTCTGCAGTGCACGGAGTATGGGGGCAGCGTGTGGTCTGTTTCCCTTTCATCTGTGTGTAGTACAGTAAGGCTAGAATCAAAGCCAGATTAATGTTTCATACTTTGTTTCCTATTCTAACCATGTCACCTTCCTTCTGCCTACCTTCACTAAGGTATGTTTCTTGTGATATGACGTCTAATCAACAAGTTACCTTTCTTATTCCCAAGCATAATTGATCAGCTTACTCTATTCCCATTTATTTTTGTCACGTTGGTTCTCATTTCTCAGAACACCTCACCTTAACAGCTATTCCTTTTGAGAAAATATATATGAAGACTTGGGTAATACATCACTCAGATAATCCTCTATGTCTCACCAACACATTATTGGAACTGGCTAGCGGCAGCTTCAGTTTTTATTTTCATATCTCCTAAAGATACATAAGGCTAAATTTTGATAGTTTACATGTTTTCTCCTTTTTCACTCCCTCCTTATAGAAATTAGAGATATTTATTTCTTATGATGTTCTCTCCAGGGTTATTGAAAACTCCAACAGTATCATTAAAGTCATATTTAAGCTCTCTGTTTTCTATGCAATTACTTACTCCAGAGATTTTAGTATTTCTAGAACTGAAAATCTGTGCTGTTTTCTGAACCATTTTATTAATTCTTACAAAGAATTGAAAGCTACTGACTCACCATATTGCTGTTTTACTCAGAGTTGGCTTAAGGATACCCTAACGAACAGGTGACAAGGATGTTACATTTTTTTCTTTTTTTTTCTATTTTTTTTATTATACTTTAAGTTCTAGGGTACATGTGCATAACATGCAGGTTTGTTACATATGTATACTTGTGCCATGTTGATGTGCTGCACCCATCAACTCGTCAGCACCCATCAACTCGTTGATATAAACGGAGAGAACAAAGGACTAGAGTCATTCTTCATAATAGTAAGAAAAGAAATTGGAAAATAACTATTGGAATGGCCCCATGGTAAATGCAATTATATATACTATACTTAGTTTGATTGATTTAACTGGGAATATTGTTTAAAGGAGAATTTCACACTACCTCATTTATTTTGAAATGAAATGAATATATTTTATTTTTAAAATTTGACAATATTAATGTTTTTCTTTCCACATAATTCTGTATTTGTCTCTTCTTACTCTTGTAGGGCACTGGCTCATTTATTAGTTTATATTAGTTTTTTGTGATATGTACATATGATATTCACACATACACACAAAGACACACAGATGTACACGTAAAGTGAATAATGTCTTTTTATAGTTCATGGTATTCCTTTACATGTAGGTTTACTTGAGTATCAATGATACTTCTCTTTTAAAATTTTTAGTGGTTTCTCCAGAATTGGCAGTGTATGTATTTAACTAATTTAATTTCACTTTCAAATAACCCTAAACCACTTCATATGTAGTGCAGCTATCTTACCACTGAGTGCTCAGTATTCCTCCTTCCTAAAGCTTATGGCATGACTGTGTTTCATGTCGCTTGTCTGTATACTATGGTCACCTAATGCATTGTTACTCTACTTTGAAAGTTTCTGATCCTGGAATTCACTCAATCACAGTTTAAGAGATTTAAAACTCCTCCTTCATCAATTTTTTGGTCACATCTGTCAGTCTCCTACCACATTTTCTCAAATTTGTTAAAGAATACAAAATTGCATATGATAGGAGGAATAAGTTCCAGTGTTCTATTGCACTGTAGGGTGACTACAGTTGACAATAGTATATTATATAGTTTCAAATAGCTAGGAGGGTAATGAATATTTCCAACACAAAGAAATGATAAATATTTGAGATGATGGATATGTTAATCACCCTGATTTGGTCACTGTACATACATATTAAAACATCCCCATGCAGTCCATAAATATGTACAGTTATTATATATAAATTTTAAAAATTAAATTAATTAATCAAAACATCAAATTAAATAAAAAAAATTAAAGACTGGATTTGGGGAATCTCAATGATAACCCCCAGATGGTTGGGAAGGAGAACAGGAAGATGAGTTTGTCTAAATCAATTGGCTTTGGGACGTACTGCAGGAGTTGTGTGTAGATAGTCAGTACACAGTGGGAGGTTGATAAGTTTATACGAGTCCATAAGAATAGAGACAGAGGGAGGGAAAGTGAGTCCTCAGCTTTTAAGAAAACCAATAATGCTGCTCCAAGTCAGCCCTCTTAATTGACACAGAGGACAGCCAGCCAAATAGATTAGGTAGAATACCTAGGTAAAGAGAGTATCCAGTTTTATATTTACTTAAAGTCATATTTCTGTACATTTCATGGTTGCATATATTTCTTCACAAAACTTTCATGAAAGCATTGGGAGTTTAGAATTTTGGTGGAGTTTAAGTGATATAACTACAGATTTTTCCAGTGGAAATAAATGTAACTCTCACAGAATTTCAGTAAATTTGGATACATGGCATAAATACGCATGCATAAGAAAATATACTGTGGAACTAAGAGACTCATTCTAATGTATTTTGTAAATTGCAATGTGTATTACTGTACTTAGAAGAATCTTCTAGTGATAGGCAAAGTGCAAATTGCATTGCTATTCTAGAGAGTAAGATCTATCATTTAGAAGTTTGCTATTTGATTCAGGTAGTGATGTAATTTTACTATAAAAATTTCAGAGCAAACATTTTAAGAAACAAACAAATGACTCTACATCCTACTCACCAACTCATCTGGGTAGGTCTACAAGAGGAATTTGGAAAGAAACGTTGAGATATTCAACATAAATGTATATGTATACTGAAATCTTTCACTTGAATTCCATTTGAAAGTGAATTTCTGTACTGTGTTAACCAGTCATTTTCAATAATATCTTACCGAAATTAGGTTGAACTTTGAGCAAAGTCAACCATTCACAGCAGGATCATGCATTTCAGTCAACCACAACAAAACAATAACAACCACAAATCAGATAGGATTTTAGAGCTGCCAAGAACCTTACAAAGAGTTGTATTTAAGGTTTCTGCACAGCATATTGTTACTGGTAGACTTGAAAATCAGGAGGAAAAGAGTGTTCTCAGGGGTCCTTGTGCTCTCACTTTCTTATTGACACAACAGATGAAGTCACAGTACCATTTCCATCCTGAAATGTAAGGGAGGCCCTGGAAATGGATTGCAATGTTGAGTGTGGATGGGTTCACATTTTATTTTCTAGGGGGCGTCACTAGTTTTCCTTATATTCTGTAAATGGACTAAGACCCAAAACTGAATTTGGAATACCAGAATTATATGAATAGTGCCAAGACCAAGCCTCAGAGATTTGACTTCAGTAGATCTAGGGAAGATTATGGGGACTTGCATTTCTAACAAGATCCCAGGTGATACTGATGCTGAAGCTCCGTGGTCCATTCTGAGTAGCTGTTCTAGAGACAATCAGAAAAAGGACAAGCCATCTCCTACTTCAACAGCTCCGTACCATAAACACCATGCAAGTGTTTATGTTCTACATGTTGGCTTTAAGTCATCAGAAGAGAATATTCTCTGCGTGATTAGCTATACTCATGAAAGAACAAAGTGTGTTTCTTAAAGATGTCTATTGAAAACAGTTCATGATTAACATACAGAAAAGCAGGCTTATCTTTACAAAAATATCACTGGCAGAACATAATACACTCATTGATAATAAATGAACATTGGAATAATACAGAGTTAATTAGTGAAATCTTGTCACTAGTGCAGGCTGTGACTTTGCATTACTCGTCTCTTGTGCTTCATCACCCAGACTCTTTGAAGGAACTGACTGGCTTGGATGAATACTGAGGCCCTTGCAATCAGGACAACAATTGCCTACGTCCCTTAGGACAGCATTTGGCAGGACCACCCACTCATGCCTCATATCCCCTTCCACCTTGAGTACAAGCAGGCTCCTGGGCACTCTGTTTGCCCTTAGTCTTTCCATACCTTTCTATATACCTTAATATTTCCATAACTTTCTACATATCCTGAGATGTGAGCCATCCTCTGCTCTCCTTCTTAGCAGGTCCTTCCTTGTGCCCTGGTCATTTTATTCCCTATGATTGGTAAAACTCTCCTTGAAGTCATTTTTAAATTTCTTTATTCATAACTCTGAAACCTAATTGCCCATTGAGTACCCATTTCTCAGAAGAGGATTCTTTTTGCCTCATATCCAACACACCTCTAGGCCGGGAAGAGGGGTCAAGGTCCTCCTAGCTTCCCTGGGCTGACTTCAGACCCATCCTCTATCTCCAGTTTTCAAAAAACCCTGCTTTTATGAGACCAACACCATTAAAATCCAATGCTACTGCTCCAAAATCATCACCATGCTCTCTGTTGCTATACAGAGCTCATTTTCTTTGATTTTTGTGTCATACAGTTGACTCTGCTAAACTTCATGTTCTCTGAGCATCTGTGGCTTTACCCCCTCTGGTTTTTTGGCTTTCCTCTTACCCTCCTGGCCCCTCTTCATTTTCTCCACCTCTAAATGGAGAAGTTGAAGAGCTAAATCCTGGATTCCTTCCTCTTATCCCTTGAAATTCTTTTCCGAGATGACGGACTCTGTTTCTGAGGGTTTAAATAATCAATATGACTCTGGCTCCATTGTACCCTTGCAGAAAATTTTCCCAATAAATCTCTTGCACATCTCACCCCATGTTGGAGTCTGCTTCTTGGAGAACTTGAACCAGCACAAGAGATGTGAGGACTATTTGGCCTAAACCAAGAGAGGGCTGCTGAGAGCTCAAGAAAACACCACTAGGGCCTTTGGGTAAGTGTGGGCTTTAAAAGGGAGGTGACTGTGCCACATGGTGGGGGCTCCAGAGGCAGGCTGCTATTGCTGGACTTAAATGATGAGGGCAATATCATTCATCCATATACTCTTGCACTCAGGACAGCAACAGACTGGTGAGCCATACAGACTTTAGTGAGCAGGTGCAACCAAGGAAAGAAAGCAATGAGGGTAAAGAAATAATTTTTCCATGTACTGAGTTTTAAAGCATTGATGGACAGAACAGTATTTGTGCCTTAGAAAATGCAAAGTGGCTGAACTGTGGGTTTAACACAGAGCACAGAACATTAGGGAGTTCCAGGCTTAAAGTATCAGTGCCAGTTGGAGTGCTACCGGCAGGTGCAAATGGAAACAAAGATCCTTAATGGAAAAGGAACACCTCCAATTAGACCTCACAATTCAGACATCTACCACAAGACATTTCTAAACTTTCACAAAGGCAGCAAAATCCCTGGATATCAGACTGAGTAGAATAAGAAATGAGAATTTAATTTCTTTGGACTTGTAACTTAAAGGAGCAAGGCACATGAATCTTAACTTAAATAAATTAACTTTCAAGGTGATTTAATCTTTGAACTTTAACATCTTTGTAAAATTTTAAGAATGGGAGGGGTTGGAGATTTAAATTTGAAGTCAGAATTTTATCGTTGAAATGTTTTTACACATTTTATTGTTGTAGTTTCTTAATGTTGTAATTGCAACTCTTTACAGAATTACTGGTGGACTATTTTGACAATACGGTATAGTAGAATAAGATTTTTTTCTAAGCTTCGGATCAGTGTAAGTCTGAAGTTATTTTAATATTGTATTCTTCAGGCCCATTTCAGGAGCTTGTGCAGGACAAGTCCATGCTGCCCACTACTGTTTCCAGGGAAAACCTAAGTGAAATATTCCAGGAAACAGAGTAGTCACTGGGAGATTGAGGTTAGGAAGTTGAGAGGAGGATTGTCGTGATGGATCATTCTTTACTGCAGGTGGAGGCCCACATCCAAGGTCACCAGAGGCTTTTACTTTAACCCCAATGAGTTGAGAGACTGGGAGGCTGGAGAACATTGGCAGGGGTGGGTAATATACTGAAAGGGGGAGTGAATATTTATTGTCCTGCCTTGGTGTCTGCTTTCATGTGAAGATAGCTCTTTAGAGCTATCCCGTGGTGTCTCTCCTCCCTCTTCATACATTCCTCTGTATGGGAAAGTAGGAGAAACTATTCTGATACGTAAGACTGATCTCTCAGGATCTGTTGTCTGTGCTAGAGTGTCTGTGCCCTCACTCTATCTCCTCTCCACCATGGGGATGCCTTAGCTCCAACCATGGCAGGGTGGAACTTCTACCTGAGCCAGGATTCTGATGTTGGAATCTCATTTTGCTGTCACTTCTGGGATGCATTCTCCAGCATCACCCCTATCCCTGTAGAAAGCTTCCCTATGAGAGCGCAGTTTACTACTTTCTTCATGTAAGAGCAGGACACAGTCCCTGTTGCCCTCTTCACTGGGAAGGGCTGCAAAGCTGGAGATGTGGTCACAATACAGTTGGCGTGCTCAACAGAGGCCCCTCCTCTCTTCTAGAAGCCATTACACACAACACGAAGTACAATTAACCTAAAATTAGCCCCTTGTGTATGCAGGCTTTGAGGATCGGTAGAATTACTGATATATTGAGTGAATTATTCTAAGAGACTTTATAGCTTCACAGAGGGGCAATTAAAACACATGTCATTGCGTAGGGAAACATGGAGAGTTCAAACAAATATGGTAACACTTTCATATTACGTTTTATCTCAGTAAAAAATGATTTGCGAGGCCTCAGATAGCATCTTACTTAAGAAGTGGAGGGGCATTACAGGGCTGATTCAAAATAAGACTTCATGTTTTTATGTTGTTGTACTTATTTCCTTATATGACAGATATGAGAAAGGACTAAATCACATTTTGAGAGAATTGTTATGGAATCTGGTAATAAAGGGGTTTTGTGTCACTGAATTGCTCAAAGCTGTTTTGAGACTATTTTTGCTATAGCGTTATTAAAGCCACCTGTGATTCAGCTAAAACCAAAGACCTGTGAAGCTCCACTTGACTTCAGGTCATGGTACTTGCTGGAAGGCAGTCACCATCCTGGACAATTGCTTTGGTCTGGGGTGCTATAGGGATACAGATAAGTGATTGACTGAACTTGCCACAGAATGTAAAAACAAGATGATTTCAATAAATTGTCACCAGTGGCCCACTTGCCCACATTTTCTTCACCACATTAGAGATAGCAGCATAATATTTTCACTCTATCGGCTTCAAAAATCAACCAATGTGTAGCAACTACTCCACCTATTGGTATTGGAGATTATAATGCCAGAGTGTCAATCTTGATACACAGCCCATAATGTCATCAGTTTGTTGTCTAATCTTCAGCAGTACTGACATTTGAATAATTTCAAATAAATCCAGAGTAAAATTTCCTAGCTTCTCTCCTAAGCAGACCCTCTGGAATCCCATGAAGGATGTTAATCTCTTCTCTATCAGGCACTAGACAGGACTCCCTGGGTATGTGAAAATGTCTTAAACATCTTTCTAATTGAATCTATCCTGGAACACAGAGGCACTATCTCCACGGGAGCGGGAAGACTGACCCCACGTGGTCTTCCAGTTCCAAGGGGATATCTCGGTTCTGGGTGTGGAACAGGGCCCTGAGAGTTGAGTGCCTGTGACCTTTTTAAGTCATGAGATCATGAGAGTGTGTCCATGAAATAAAGACTCTGCCTCTCCCTCGATTCTCCAGACAATGCATTCCCTAACCAATGCATTAGGATAAAGTGAAACAGATGTCTTCTGTCTTCATGAACCACACACTTTGTATAAATAAGGATGTATCTGACATCCCAGAAGTTAGGTTTAGTCTTCTCCCTATGGAAAACATCTCTAAAGATGAAGCACTCACTGCTAAGCAGAATTTCAGGTTTCCAATATACACTATTACTGGAGAAAAATCCATGTATAGATTTTATTTTCTTAAAAATAATGTATAATTTTAACTCAGAAAAATTTCAGAGGATTTTTATTAATTTCTGCTACTTAAAATGAAATGGACTGCAAATGTATGTCCCGTTTAACAATAATCCCTCACACATTGTTTCCTCCCCTCCAGTGCCAGATTCAGTGATCATCTTGAAAATCAGGTTGTAGTATTCACTGTTATTTTATTGGAGTTTTGCTCTTGTTGCCCAGGTTGGAGTGCAATGGCACAGTCTCAGCTCACTACAACCTCTGCCTCCTGGGTTCAAGCAACTCTCCTGCCTCAGCCTCCCGAGTAGCTGGGATTACAGGTGCCAGCCACCACACCTGACTAATTGGTGTATTTTTAGTAGAGACGGGGTTTCCGCATGTTGGTGAGGCTGGTCTCGAACTCCTGACCTCAGGTGATCTGCCCACCTCAGCCTCCCAAAGTGCTGGGATCACAGGCATGAGCCACCACACCCAGCCATATTCACTGTTATTTATGCTCATACCAAAATATTCCTAAACAAGCTTGTCTGTCAATCTCAAATTGTGCAGGGACTGACTATAATATAACAAAATGGGACTAGAAGGAAAACTGCAAGTGCTTTTCTTAGCAAATTTAGGTCCATTTTTATGCATGTCTGCACATGGTGGGTTGGAGTCTAGGGCTAAGGAGGCTCTGAAATTTGGACCCCACACAGATCAGTTAACTTCTCAGAGGTGAAAATTCTGATGCATGCCCCAGAAAGCACCACAAATCCAGGCAGTTCTTTCCAGAAAGGACTCTTAAGACCAGCTAGGTTAGATTAGAGAAAGCTAGTCCATCATCATTTCCTTAACACAAATTCAAGGAATAAACCCTTAAATTGATGTGCCAGGAATATTGTATTTTTCTTCTGTGGAAATTGTGCTTGGCCCTTCGCATGGAAAATTCTGTGAGATGGACCAGCCTGGGTCAGCTTCTTCCTTATTTCTGGTTCCAAGTTCTAATGGGACTCTAGGGAAAGGCTGTGTGTTCTACCTGGGCTCTCTCCGGATTTAGTGCTAGGCTACGTTAGAGGAGGTCTGGCTCTTTGGGGGACAGGATTTCCTTTCTGTTTTCTGAAGTGGCGTGAAATCAAGTCCTTATTTGTATGCTACAGGACAAATATGAGTATGTCAAAGACGACATCTTTTCTGTGTTCCAAACTTGGCCTCCTAAGAATGTGGTAGGGGGCAAAAGTGCTTCTGAACCTCTTGGTTGCATGACCTTTCCATCTGTGAGTCTTGCTGGGACATCACCCCAGGGCCAGATTCTGCTCTGTTACATCTAGTGACCATGGGTGAGGTGTGGAGGTGGGGGTGAGGGGTGCTAGTCCTTCTCACCCTGAGAAACAGGACCTGAGCTCAGCCCTTCCTGGTAGCTGGCTGTCCCCATTACCACCCACGTGATGATGCTTCTCAAACCTCATTGCAGGTCTTTTGGCCTTTTGTTTTAAAATAATAACACTATTTATGCTAACTATGTTGCAGATCCAGTTCTAATTATTTTATTAGCATTTAACCTATACTAATGTTATATTTTAATCTTTATTTTACAGATGAGAAGTTTTAAGTCCAAGATCATGCAGAATTAAGGTCTGAATATCAGGTGGGTGATGTACAGCTATAGGTACACTAGTATAAGTCTGTATAGATGGATGTAATTTCCCCATCTTTTGCATAATTTGTGTTTTCCAAGTTAGTTAAGGATATCCCACAAATAAAAAGCAAATCTAATAAGTGCACTGATTTCTGTATGTGATTATTATACTCTATATCCTTTTGTTTGGCTGTCAACCTTTTATGACTTTTCTCAGCTAAATTGTAAATCAGAGTTAGATTTCTATGCATGTAATAGTCACTCAACAAGTGCCTTTTCTTTAGGACAGAAGAAGCAAAATGGTATCTAAAGGTAGTAAGCGGAAGCTTATAATAAAAATATCAAGTGATTTGCTTGACTCTGGTAATCATTTCACTATTTAGATGCTTATCAAAGCATCATGTTATGCACCTTAAATATACATAATTTAAAAAATCAAAATGCCCAACACCGTAAGACCACTTTTGTAGAACTGCGCCCCCTCTAGGGAATGCTGGGTATCACATCGTTTGCTAAAACCCATGGATACGGTTGTATATGTGCCATTGTAAAGATCTCCAATTCTGTGCCTGAAGACAAGACCATAAACGCTGAAATTTATGTATTGGTTTAAAATACACTGACTCTTATCTGGTGAAATAAGAGCAGATATATACTCTTTCCTCCACCAAATGTCTACTTCAGGCTCAGTGATTAACCTGAGGTCCAAGATCCTTCAAATATGCCAGGACTCTGTTTTCTTATGACAAAAATAACAAGGAGATAGGTGAGGGTGCCTTCTTTGCCTTGTCCCTTGACATTGCTCTAAGTGCAGCTGTGAGCTCTCTGGGCCCTTTGTACCAGGCAAGGGGACCCAGGAAGGGTGGATGCAGGCCTCCACCTTTGGATGTGCAGGTCCTCACTCCTGCTGCGTTTGGGACCAGCGCCTCAGTTTCATGCTCCTCTGAGGGTCATAGCATCACAAAGGACCCAGGGCTGGCAACTGGGAAGGGGACGCAGCAGCAAACATCCACACAGAATTTGCAGTGCCATAAACCACCTTCGTGGTTCTAAAGGCACATGACTGTGAGCTTGTGCTCCTTGGGTTGGGCAGAGGGGCTCTTGGGGAGGGGAAAACAAGTATGGGGAAAGATTGGCCCCTCTCCTCTCCTGTGTGATTGTATTTTCATTATCTGATAAATTTAGGCTATGGATACAATACTCGCCCAGCACCTTCTAACTTCTATAGGACACTCAGCCTATCTTAAGCACTCTAAAATACCTAAATCTACAATTTAATGAAATCAGCTCAGATTTGGATTCCTATGTTCAGTAAGAAGGCAAGATGAGCCTCATCAGCATAATTTTTTTTTTTTTTTTTTTTTTTTTTTTTTTTTTTGAGACGGAGTCTCGCTCTGCCGCCCAGGCTGAAGTGCAGTGGCCGGATCTCAGCTCACTGCAAGCTCCGCCTCCCGGGTTCTCGCCATTCTCCTGCCTCAGCCTCCCGAGTAGCTGGGACTACAGGCGCCGCCACCTCGCCCGGCTAGTTTTTTGTATTTTTTAGTAGAGACGGGGTTTCACCGTGTCAGCCAGGATGGTCTCGATCTCCTGACCTCGTGATTCGCCCGTCTCGGCCTCCCAAAGTGCTGGGATTACAGGCTTGAGCCACCGCGCCCGGCCATCAGCATAAATTAAACATCTTTATCTGTCCTGCAGGGATTTTTCACTGTTTTAGAAAAAAGAATTCAGTGGATTAAAAAGTGATGGTCCTTCTGCCCATGTTTCTGAAGCAGCATGGAGTTTTGATTATACTATGCTAGTCGTAATATGGATCTGTTAAGCAGCAGAAATCAGAATTGTTCCTTATATACTTTCAGTGGAAGTAATTGCTGTCTAAGCATTAAAGGATAAAATAAATAGTGCTTTTAGAAAATAGTGATATTTGGGTTGGAACTACAATAATTTCTAACTTCTGTAGATATTTTTAATTAAATGTTAATGTGTATATTAAACAGGAGAATCTATACGATCTACAATTTAGATATATCAAAAATATCCAGTCCCATGTTCTATGTGAAGCTCATCAACATAGATTAAACATTTCTGAGTTTCAGCAGAATTTTATCATTTTACGAACATGAGTTCCAAAAGTTTTCTTTTTTCTTTTCTTTTCTTTTCTTTTTTTTTTTTTTTTTTTTTTTGACGGAGTCTCACTCTGTCGCCAGGCTGGAGTAGTACAGTGGCCTGATCTCGGCTCACTGCAACCTCCGCCTCCAGGGTTCAAGCGATTCCCCTGCCTCAGCCTCTTGAGTAGCTGGGACTATAGGTGCACGCCACCACGCCCAGCTAATTTTTTTTTTTTCTGTATTTTTAGTAGAGAAAGGGTTTCACCGTGTTGTCCAGATGGTCTCGATCTCTTGACCTTGTGATGTGCCTGCCTCAGCCTCCCGAAGTGCTGGGATTACAGGTGTGAGCAACCACACCCAGCCCCAAAGGTTTGAATAGTAATGCTACTTTCCCTCCTGCTTCTGAGTCTAGGTGGAATTTTTCATTATGATATGCTTCTGTGAATATTCATCATTTATGTGGTAGAAATCATAACCATCTATTTTTCTTTTTCGGTGTTAATGATTATTGTCTACAGTATTTAAAGATAAGAAACCAGACTTTAAGAAAGTAGCAATGCCTTACTCATTGCTGAGTCTGTTTTCTCAGCCCTAAGCTGTGGAATATACACTTTTCTCCAAAAGTGGTTGTGATTAATTAAAAACATGACAGTCGGCTGAGTGCAGTGGCTCACACCTGTAATCCTAGCATTTTGGGAGGCTGAGTTGGGCAGATCACAAGGTCAAGAGATCAAGACCATCCTGGCCAACATTGTGAAACCCCGTCTCTACTAAAAATGCAATAAAATTACCTAGGCATGGTGGTGCACACCTGTAGTCTCAGCTACTCAGGAGGCTGAGGCAGGAAAATCGCTTGAACCTAGGAGGTGGAGGTTGCAGTGAGCTGAGATCGCGCCACTGCACTCCAGCCTGGGAGACAGAGTGAGACTCCGTCTCAAAAAAAAAAAAAAAAAAAAAATACATTCATTGTTTTTCTGGGCACTGAAGAGCCCTTTGTCCTTTTTTCCCTATTTATGTCTGTCCTTTCCTTCTTCTTTCTTTCCTTCTTCCCCTTCTGTATAATGGTAGACCCCAAAAGAACCTAGAGCCCACATTGCACAATGCCCCCTAAAAGACACAGCCCCAGAACAGCAGGGTCTGCTTTCCTCTGTTGCCTTTCTTTGGCTCCCAGCTTGGTCATGCCACATTGGCTCTACTGGTTGGTTGTCTCTTTCTCTACTTTCAGTGGCTCCCCACTCCTTCTTTGGCCAAAGAAGGGGAATGGGTTTTGCAGCATGGTTGTTTAAATCCTGCATCCCTGCATCTGTGTGCACAGGTGAATACCTGGAGGCTCATCCCCACCAGCCTCCAGGACTCCCTATCAGCCAGGCAGCTGGGAACTGCAGAGAACCAGCGCTGCTGGCTCCTGGAGCCCCCTGGAGGACGGACGCTGGAGAAGAAGCAGCTGAGAGATGCTTATGATGGGAGATTGTTTCCTGGGGGAGCGGGGTTGCTTCCTGAACTGTGAGGGCACTGACGGGAAACTAACTGGTTCTTTCCACAAAAGTCCTAACTTTTCCTTAGTCTTTTCATGTGGTGTTCAAAGCAAGAGGGAAAAAAAAGAGGGAGAAAGGGGAATCAGGAAGAATTTCCAGTTTTGAGGACATAAGAGCTCTCCTCTCCTTGTGTTGGAGGACTGCTGCTCCCTCTCTCTAGTCACCCTTCTCCTTTCACCTGGACAACTTCTTAAGATAGAACTCAGGGTCGGCAGGTTACTTGAGCCCAGGGGATCCCAGACCACCCTGGGCAACATGGTGAAGCCCCATCTCTACAAAAACCACAAGCTAGCCAGTTGTAGTGGCACGCATCTGTGGTCCCAGTTACTCAGGAGGCTGAGGTGAGAGGATTGCTTGAGCCCGGGAGGTGAAGGGTCTGATAAATCACAGATAGACTGTCATTTAATGTTTGATCGACTGGTCAATGAGGATTAGGTATAGAAAAACAAAAAAGACAAAAATAAGGAAAGGAGAAAAAGGCATGGTAACCAAATGAGCTTTTGGACTAGGAAACACTAAGTAGCAATGCTGACAATTTAGAATATTCCAGAAGGAGTTCCTGGTTTCTTCTTCTCCTGTTACAGTGAGAGTCCCTTCCGCCAGGATAATTAAACAGCAGCCCCAGGCAGGGCAGGAGGACCCAGCTCATCTCTAGAATGAGGGAGTGGCCAACTTCACAGGCTATTCTAGGGCAGAAAATTTTTGCCAGTTCTTTAGATGACAAAGATTTCTTCCTCTAAGTGAAGCTCACCCTTGTTTTTAACCAGGTCACTTACAAATACTTATACACATTTATTTAGTTTAAATAAAATGTTTTTAAAAGTTCTTAGCTACTCCACTTGCTCTTAAATGGTTTTTTATTTATTATTATACCACTCTATTTGCCTTTAAATGGTTTATTTTGTCACGATAGAACTGTTTTCAGATAATTGGCCTCAGATTGGCCCCTATTCACCTACTAGTCATTGCATGTCTGCCCATTCAGGTAGCAATAATTACATGTAGCTGCTTTACTGCATACTCAGTCCAGGAGTGTGTGGTAGCCAGGGAGTGAGTGAGGAGGGAGAGGGAGAGGGCAAATAACGTACACTTCCAATTTTTTTTATTTCTGTTGCAGGCATTTCTTGGCAGTAGCTGCCCCTTGCCTGCCATTTTCAGTCTCCTTCATCTCTTGTACTAACTGTTCAATGTGCCGTTATGCGGACCCCATATCTGTCTCTTGTGTTCAATTTCCTGGCTTTCTCTTTTCCACGTTCACTCAGTATTGAAGTCACAAAGGAAGTATTGAATATATAAAATTACCAATAGCTAACAAAATATTATGTGAGAGTATTGAGCAAATGTCAACAAAATCAATAATGGGCATCCAGTACAGAAACAATGTTGATGCTAGCTCCTTTTAAGCAACTTTGTGTCTTTAGTCTATTGAATTGATTATTTAGAAGTAATTCTTTTTTTTTTCTTGAGACCAAGTCTCACTCTGTCGTCCAGGCTGGAGTGTAGTAGCATGATCTCTACTCACTGCAACCTTTGCCTCCTGGCTTCGAGCCATTCTCCAGCGTTAGCCTCCTGAGGAGCTGGAATTATAGGCATGCACCACCACACCTGGCTAATTTTTGTATTTTTACTACAGACAAGGTTTCTCCACGTTGGCCAGGCTGGTCTCGAACTCCTGACCTCAGGTGATCCACCTGCCTCGGCCTCCCAAAGTGCTGGGATTACAGGCATGAGCCACCTTTCCCGGCCTATTTAGAAGTACATTTTTAAACAATTGATCAGTTTGATTTGTTGTTTGACCAAATATTATCAGTTACTCAAGTGCTTTGTTCACTTAGTCAACAACTTACTATAAAGTTTTACAAGCCAATTTACTATAACTATAATTTACTTATGACTAGCAGCCAGGTAGTTTAAGCCCTGTGTGTCTGAATACATGGATGGTGATCAAGTTTATATTTGTTGCCTAGACCAATAAATTTGAGAATCTAACGTAAAATGTACCTGAATGCCTAGGATAAGACTTTTCTGTTTTCACTTAAATGCTAGAGGGCAATGACTTGGTAGGTTGGCCTTAGGGCACTTTAACTCTCCTGCATCTATCAGCACTCCTCCGTGTTTTTCATTTTTGTTTTTGTTTTCAGAGATAGAGTGTCTCACTGTGTTGCCCAGGCTACTCTCAAACCCTTGGGCTCAAGTGATCCTCCTGCCTCAGCCTCCCAGGTAGCTGGGCCCATGGGGATGTACCACCAGGCCTGGCTCTGTCAGCCCCTTTGAGGAATAATCACGGTTATTATTTCTTTCCTTTCTGCCCTCTTTACCTCAATACCACATAGCTTTACATTAGAAGGGAATCTAACTAATGGCTGCCTATGGGAAATAGCTCTCTAGAATTACATATTTATTGATAGAGTAAGTTGACTGGAAATTTAATCTAATATATATTTAAATGGAAACAATGAGAGGAGATCTTTATTTCTATGTACCCCAAGAATTGTATCCTAGCCAAGCTGATTTATTTTGAGATCTGTGCCACTGCACAGTTTTAAAAAGTGAGTAGTAGGTAAAATGAAATCAGCATAAGAACTTAATATTTCTATTCATGTGCTGCTTAATTCAAATCTACTACACACCTTTTGCAATTATGTGACAGAATTATATAATATGATTTGGACTGTCTGTATCTATTTTCATTTGCCCACAAAAGGCTTTCTGACAAATACTGAGTATGTATTTCTCACAGAGCGAATAGATTTCCTTTCTCATCGAGGGACATTATGTAATCTAAGTTCATTTTCAGAGAATATAAGATCACATTAAGTATATAGAAAATAATCTCCCTATTTAGGAGCAAATGAATTTCCATTATCAAAATATGTCAAATCACTTACTGTGGAACATCAAAGAATATTAATATTTCTACCAAAGTACAACCTTGTATCAATTCATTTATAACATAGGCCTCAATTTTTATCCAAATAATTTAGCATTAAAACCAGTACATCAGGCCAGGTGCTGTGGCTCACGCCTGTAATCCCAGCATTTTGGGAGGCCGAGGTGGGCAGATGACTTGAGATCAGGAGTTCGAGACCAGCCTGGCCAACATGGTGAAACCCCATTTCTACTGAAAATAACAAAAATTAGCCGAGCATGGCAGCACACGCCTGTAATCCCAGCTACTTGGGAGGCTGAGGCAGGAGAATCACTTGAATCCAGGAGGTGGTGGTTGCAGTGAACTGAGATTGCGCCGCTGCACTCCAGCCTGGGTGACAGAGCGAGAGACCCTATTTAAAAAAAAAAAAAAAAGAAGAAGTAAGCAGTACATCAGACCTGATGAGGTGATTTTCTCGTTCCATTCTATGGGACCAGTCCTCAGTCCCTCCTTCTTCGTACCACCTCTCTTGTATGAGTACCAACATTATAGAGAACACTGTATACTCTGACATTAAAACAGTTGATTTTCCAGGCTGCCAGAGTTCCATTTTTAAGCTAGCCCCTACAGTCTATAATTCTACAGTGGAGAGAGACCTGAGAAATCCATCCACTCGTATATGCGTCCGATCAGAAAGCCGACATGAAACCACACGCAGAAAGACAGTAGTTTTGAACGTTTACTATAAATTCTTTCTCCAACCTACTTCGTTGTGGCCACTCCCACTGCTAACCTCCCCTGAGGGCTGTGTACCATGAGGGAGCCCTCTACACTCTCAGAGGGCTGTGGCCAGTGAACCAGGAGTGGCCTCAGCAGCCACTGGCTTGGAGTTGGCTTCTTCATGAGGCCCCTGACTCAGCTCATTCTGTGGTCTCCACAGCTAGAACAATTCCCACGCCTGACGCCGTTGGCCAGATCGCCACCATTCCCAGGGATGCCGCTTGTAGGAAGCTCATGTGAGTGTCCTGCCGGCAACTGCAGAACCACGTCCATCTCTTGAAAATCAAGTCTCCTTGAAGGAACTCACTCAAAACTGTCCACACGGAATGTGGGAAAGAGGACTGCACAGCAGGCGCTCACCACATTCCTTCCTTCTTGTTGATAAGCGTGCCAGGATCTGAGACAGGGTCTGGGGATCCAGCTGTGAGGGCAATAGCACAGTCCCTGTCTTCACAGTGGTCCGCTGGGGAAGGAGCAGTTCACAAACTAGGGAGCACCCAACAAACAATGTAATTGCAGATGGGAAAAGTTTCCTGAAGGAAATGGGTGAAGAAAGAAGAGTTGATTGCACAGGTCTTGGTTCTAAGGAGGTGACATTTGAACTGACCTGAAGAGTGAGATCAGCTGTGTAAAAAGTTGAGAAAAACAGCCTCTAGTTCAGGAACAGAAAATGAAAGTGCTGAATATGCCAATTGCATCGTAGCCAATCCTACCCCAGGCGATTAAAGCAATGGCACCATATTTTTGAGAACCAAACTCTCCCCAAAACACGTCCTTAGAGGGTTTGGAAAGAGTCTTGAAGGCCCTGAGTACATTCTGTGAAAATTATTAGCACTTGAAATATTTTGATGCCAGCAGTGAAATGCCCGAAAGTTTTTCACCTTCAAAGATACCAGTGCCAGGTAAGTAATCTTCCAGGAAGATTGTATTCTAAGATTGTAGGAATGTATTTTAAGACTCCAAGACAAAGAGCCCTGGTCCTGGAGTCTTAAAATACATTCTCGCTGTGCTGTGGCACTTGTACTCCTGGTGACTCCGAGGACACTAAGGAGCTTGATGTGTGAACTGAGAGGTTGCTTTCTCCTTCACCGAGGTCTGCTCCAGAGCTAACACTCTGTGCCTCTGGAAATTCCAGGGAGACTCCAGTGCATCTCATGGGATAGGGTTGACCGCCAGATGGACTGGAATAACTTGTTTCAGGAAGCAGCACGCATGGTTATGGAACACTTCCCTCCCAGAGAACTGAACTGCCTTCCCTCTTCAGGGAGCAGGAAGCCCTCCTCCCTCTGCCTAGAAACTAACATGTAGGAAGTCTGGTTGAGCTGGGCCCAGAAGCCACTAAACCATCCTACTCCCCTGATACCCCACCACCTACTCTCCCTGTTAATGCTTCTTCCCCTCCATGTGTCTCCCCTGCAAAATTACTTGGCCCCATAGGAAACCTTAAAATACTCTGCTCCAAGCAAACAACTTTGTACCAGCATGAAGCAACACAACTGCGGTCATCCTGCTGCTACAGCGAGATGGGCTGCTGTTGATGCCCAGCGTGAGAGCTGCAGTTGGAATATTTGATTACAAAGCACCCCTGCTACAACCGCCTCCTTTGCCCCCACAACTAACTGCTCAAGGAAACTAGTCTTAGTACCTTACAACTACTTCTCTGCATAAAGATTTTTTGACACCAAGTCTGTAAAAACATATAATCTCTGAGAAGCAACCAATAACAATGTGAAGACTTATATATCTTTTAGGCTACCATGTCCAACATAGTTGGGACCACACAACACAGTTGTCAACACAGTAGCAACTGGGAGAAATAGATATTTATTGTAATTATTTTTACATATATTTGATACATCTAATTTGATATATTCTGAAACTGCTAACTTTTTAGTACGTATCATTTAAGGAGGCAAATAACATTAAACTGTCCTAAAATTGCTGAAGTTAATTTTAATAACTTAGAGTGTGGGCAGCCAAGTTCCTTCACTGTAGGATCACAATCTTCCCTTTGTGGATAATTTATGGGTTGCTACTTTGAAAGAATAAAAATATCTTATTTTTCCTCAATATTTCACCTACTTACTTGTTTTAACATCTCTTAATGATTTTCTAGCTCTTTCATTCTTTCTGTATTTATTAGTTTACATTATATTGTAAGAGAGCTTTCACTCTTCCTGTTTGTTTGTTTACATAAGAACAGACTAGTGATTTTTATCTTATTCAATTGTCTATTACAATAAAGACTTATTTTGATGCTCAGATTTTCACAGATTGGCCCCAATGCAGTTCTTCAAGATGGCTCCTGGCTTACATTGATATGTACCCATGACTCCTTAAGGAATTTGTACTTTCTGGTGCAATAAGATGTTCTATGTTTATCTTGTGCTTTTTCTGGTCCACCTCTAGAATCAGCCAATTTTCCAAGGAATCTTGTTCCCTTCAGCAGAGAATATTATTTAGAAACCAAGATCTTGATGCTGAGTTATAAAGTGTGTTGGGTTCTTTACTATTACAAAACAAAACAAAACAAAAAAACAGGGAGTTTGCCATAATAATCATTCTTGGAAACAGCTAGTGTGGTAAGGGGAGTTAAATAGAAACTAACAGTTTCAAAATACCTGGAATGTGATATTGTATTTATATGATACCTCCCTAAATATTTATATGCAGAATGATGGGCTTGCCTTTTGTCTTCAAAATTACTAGGTTTTAATGCTAATGACTTATGTTTCTGCATCATTTTTTTCAAACTTAGGTATGAGTAAGAGGACAGAATAAATTGGCCAAAGTAATATGTATGCCCCATAGAAAATCATATTCTATTGTACAATATCTTCCACAGACTGTCTTTAAAGTTACACATAAGTCATTTTTACACAATTACATTTTATTGTTCTATTCCTATGACTACTTGAAAGAAAATTGTTTCTGTAGAAACTATAATTTTTCTTCTTGGTTTAACTTTTTTATGAGATTAAAAATGTACTGAGAGGCTTCCTGAATTCACTATCAAAGAGAATAAAAAGCTAAATAGAATCACAGTTAAGTATTTCTAAGTAGTGATTTCAGGTCTTATTATATTTGAAGATGTAGCTAACATATTTCATATTTTCTCCTCTTCAGTTACAATATCATCTGTTCTGAGATTAGAGGTTAATGGTCTTGGCCATCAAATGGGATTTGTAATAAAATCCCCTTATTTTAGTGGGATTTTAATAGTGGGTTTCTACTCCCTTACAGTCTTTACATTATTGTTCGGTAGAAATTTCACTACCATTTCTACTAACGATTTTGATTGAATCTACCACTTAGTGAGTGTCTTATTTTTGCCAAGTGCTTTACATGTCTTTATCTCCATTCGTAGGTCATGTTTTAGTCTTTCACTTCAACATCTGGGAAAAGCAGTAAGAACCACAGAGTTGCAAGGTCTTATTTTAGAACCAAATCTCTAGACTCCCATGCTAGTCCTTCCCGAGCGTGGCCCACAACAACCTTATTTTATAGTAATGTTCAACATTCATGCTGGGTCAACATATATTTTCCTAGGGAGTTCATTTATTTAAAGGCACATTCTGCAAATGATTTAATCAGTACAAAACTGGAGAGATGCATCTATACACTGAGTTTATCAAATGTGGATGCATTTCTATATTAATTGGCATAGGCAGGTGTTGATGGCTAGATGAAAAATGCAAGCACAAGTGGCATATCCCACATGAAATAATACGAGCATGACTATGCAAATCTAATATTTGGAGAACGCAGCCACTGGAGGTCCTAATTGTTTAAGGCCACCAAAGAGTATTCTGGAAAGGAAGAATCCGTGAGTAACTTCTATTCTTTAGAGAACTGAGGTTGTGAATAAACACAAAAATCTGAACACATTTTTGTTTGGGGAAATAAAAGAGTAAAGATACCTGTCCATGAACTCTTCACTAAAACTTCATTGTATATAATCAAGTGTTCTTTTAGGAAACTATGAGGATAAACTCTTATTTGATGAATTCGATTAATAGATTTTCCAATTTTAAAATATCTCTGCATCACAAACGTAATTTTCATTTATTTTATTATACTTTCAAATTAGATCTGCTAGTATTTTATTTACAAACCAGGAACCTATATTCACAAATGATATTGATAACCTTCCACGACTATGAAGAAGTTATGCAGTTTTTCACACAATTTTGTATATGCACATATGTATAGTATAGGTGTGTATATGTAATTTAATATATATATCCTTATAAAATCCATGTCTTAGGGATTTTAAAATTCATTACAAAAAGTGCTACATCGTCTTCTCTTGAAATATACTGTTACTATATTGTTCTAATCATTTTTAATGGTATTCTCTTTTCTCTTTTTTATCTAATCACCAGAGCGAGGGAAATCTCCTCAATCCCTTTGGTCCTTAGCCTCCTCCTTTGTAAAATGAAATTGGTAACTGCTGCTCAATAAGGTGGTCAAGCGAAATGGACATAAACTGCATAGCATAGTACCCTGCTTGCAGCAAACTGCATGTAACTGCCAAGCCACAATCTCTTTCTTCTTGGGCTCTGGCCAATTCTGTGTCCTGAGAGGTCTCTGTAAGCAGTACCTTTCCCATCTCACCACAGAAAGGTTGAGTGCTGGGAGTGTACAGGCTCTGTGATGAAGGACACAGGGCCTTCATTTGTTTCTCTTGTTCCTCTGTGGAAGAGGCTCTGGGATGAATCACGAGATGGTCACTCCTGTATCCTCAAATACCACGTTCAGGGGCTGGTTTGAGCCTGGGTCATTTTTACACCTGCCCAAGAACTGCCACCTGGGTGTGCCTGAGTGTGCTCTACTGGGCACTAGATGTGCCCCGGCAGCTTACCTAAGGCGCAGCACCCCAGAAAGTGTGGACCTGCATCCTGGTCATTTCCAGGAGGTTAGACCAAGTGAATCATTTCTGATCTGCTGGGTTTTGAGAATTCTGATTTTCAGGATTCCTGCAGCAGCTTATTGTGGTTAAATAGTGTGTTACACTTTTTGTTTTTTTTTTCCTAGATGCAAATGGTCTTTTTCAAAGAAATTTGGCCTACACACTTTAATAATATTTACTCTGGCTTTGAAAACAACTAAAATCTTGAGCATAGATCAAGCTTACAGAAATGAAAAGGCACAACCACAGAAGTTTGAATGGGGTTAAAACGTGTTTTTGACTGCAAATCTTTTTGGATTTTAATTCCTCTTCCAACATGGCAAAGCTCTCCATATAGATTGATAAATTTTACTTTTTTTCTTTATGTATATGTTCTGTAAATGTTGTATCTTTCCTATCGCTGCACTATTCCTGCTGACTGAACTATCTACAGCGATGCAGCACACCAGCTCAGTGCCTCCAGCCCTGCAGAGCCCTCACCTCTCTTTGATTTCATATATCTTCACACCTGATTGGAGGGAACAGGTAGAACTGGGCCCCAGGCTACTGTTTCCTACTTCCAGGGCCTCCAGCAAATACTCTAAATCCTCTGAGCTTCTGTTTCCACAGTTTCACAATAATACAAATACTGGATAATAATACAACTGCATTCAATAAGTATTACAATTCCCATCTTATGTGTGAGACAGCTGAGCCCAGGGAGACGCAACTGTCTACCTAAGTCAGCCTGGGGCAGAGCTGGGACTGAATCCAGGTCCCTCTCTTCCTAAGCTGGGAGCTGTTTAGGGAACTGTCAATGGTCCTTTTCCTAGACTTAGCCGACTAGGCATCAACCCTCAATTCCCTCTAGGAAATTTCATGTGCACCATGTATTAGCGAGCCTCAGAGGTATTATTAATGTTTTGTAAAACGATGGTAACAAATGTGGCTTATTCCTCTTGAGAGGCTAAATATACTCAGACAATGGCCAGACCAGGTGTGCCAACAGAACCCGTAGCAATTGGCTCAGAATGGCTCTTGGTCAGTGACTAAGAGCTTCCCTAATTTTTCCTCCAAATCCAACTTAGGACCCACTAGATGAAGCCAAGATATGCACCAGTAAGGAATCCCATCAGATGCCTTGCTTAGGGAGCCGCCTCCAGCTTCCCCAGGCCAGCAGCCTCCAATCAGGGTAGACTCAGAGCTTCCCTGCTTTTCACTATGAAGCATTTGCTTTTCCTGTCTGTCTTGAAGTCTCCACGAAACACAAGCAATAGTAGCAGGATGATAATGTTGTATCAAGGGCTGAATAAATAGTGTGGCTTGTTCTCATTTGGGTGGTCTTTGTGCTCTTTCCACACTATTTAAAAACAAGGTCTGAGGTTTAAAGGGCAAATCTTCATCAGTTGACCACCCACGATGACAAAACTATCCAGATGCTCGGTGCAGCTTTCTCCACACAGGCAGAGCAATGTTTGTACCACAAAGGTAACCACAGTTACTAACAGAGAACCCAAGCCTGATTTCCTATGATGTAATGAGTAAATGCTCCCCGCTCTCACTGGATCCAGGTGTCTTAGCAATCCATGCATTGAGTTCATTTTCGAATTCCTGAGGTCCTTCTCGCTGATTCAATGATTCCTGGCTGTCTCATCTGTGTGGCCTTGCAATCAGTCTCCTGCACACTCCTCCCGCTGCTGGGGTCTTCCACATGATTTAGCAGGGGATTCTCTTGTGCTATCTATAACTGATTTGCATTGTTTTCTAATTGATTTCTTCCTGAGCTTTGTCACTAGAGCCACACCTAAAATCTCTCCTGAAGTTTAAAGAAAGTGAGAAAAAAATTTTCAATATGGAAAAGATATGAAGCAAAAACATCAACCTGGTCACCTTCCTGGGTCACCCTGGAAAGAGGAAGGGACAGAAGCTGGAGCAAGACCTAAAAGAATGACATAGGTGTTCCTTATTCTAATTCTTGTCCAGGGAATCTTCAGATTTCAGAGTAAATGGTCACACACACACAAATACATATAAACTTCTTCATATAATTGTATGCATATCATTGTTATGAATCATAAATGGTAATTACTGTTTTACGAAAAAGAAAGGCAAAGCCTTTTTACTAATAGGACTGATTACTCCAGGCAGAGAGAATGAATCACCTGTAACAGCCAACTCTCATGTATAGCTAGTCACTAAGAGTAAAAATAGTGTTCTGAGCTAATTTTCAGAAAGATTTTAAAAATAAAGGAAAACAAAGAACAATGTAACCAACACTATGAATCCACCAGAAATCAACAGATGTTGACATTTCATTGAAGATCCTTGGAACCCTTTCCCGGTCTCCTCTTCAGAGGCAGCAGCCATCACTGGCCTGGTGTGCACTTGCTGATGCCACTGGGAAAGGGGAGAGAGATGTAGCTAAGATACCATGACGATGGTGACGGGTCAGAAGAGCAGGACTCACTGCCCTGGCAGAGGAGTGGGCTCTGGGTGGTGAATCTTCCACGGGAACCCCCCACCCTTGTCTGTTATTTCCCAAGGACCCTTTGGAGAGATGTAGCGGGGGTCTAGCCTTTCTGGGGAAGTCCACATGGAAACCTTCCTCCTCTGGGTTTGGGGGCCTCAGGATTATCTTGCAGTTTATACAATCCCAGGCCTTAGTCTGCAGCACGGTCCAGGTGTCTTTGACAACACAGCTTCTGTGGAGCTGGAGTTGACTTTCCGTTGATTTGCCTTTGGTCAACTCAGTTAATGAGGGACTAAATCCAGAAGTATTTGTTGTTCTTGTATCCAGGCCAAGTGTGGGATACCCTGCCTCTAAAAAGAGCCTTAAATATGTGCCCAGATCCACAAAGTTCAGTTGAGTATGAACTTGATCTCTACCTGAAGGTAATTCAAAACTATAGAGTCTGCACTTTGCCTAAGGGTGTATCCTGGGGAAGGCCATATGCAATACTGTATTTGTCAGACAGGAATTGGGGGCTTGGAAGAACCAGGCATAGCCCAGGTCCTCTTCTCTTCTTCAGGTATATTTCTTGTCCTCAGTCTTCAACTAACACCAATTTTAATTTAGAAGTGGGAAGTTTGGGTTTTCCAATGTTGAATACTATGCTCATATAGTCATCCTAGATTCCTGGTCCTAGGAAGAAAGCTCCTCTCTCTGCAAATCTGTTTCCCTCCTTCACTGATTTTAGAGACTGCAACACCTTGACATCTTTCTATCAAATCCTATAAAGTTCAGACACCACTGGACTTGGTATTTGTCTCAAGACATAACAGAAAACTACTTTACAAAATGCTACCACATAACAGATTTCTCTGTTACGGAATGCATGGGACAGGCATAGAATAAAAAATCCTTTACAACCTCCACTTACCTTGCTTCAGCCAATCCCATAGTTAGCATTTCTCACTTGTCTCACTCAATTCCAGATGTCATTTTCTGGAACAGTTAGAGGTTTGGAGGTGCAAGTAACATGCTCACTCTGGTTGGTGAGAGGAAGAGTTGGTTAAACTGAGTCAGGGTGGCCAAACAATGAGTCCTTAGAGCCATAGAGGCCCTAGGAAGTGAGACCCAATGGACGAGCCCTTCAGGGTGCATAGTTTCAAATATTTGTATCGTTGGTTTTGTCTTGGTTTTATTTTGGAATGACAACCAAGCTATATTTCTTGTCAGTTTCCAGAAGAGGGAGATTCTGATTGGCCTGCAGTGTGGGGCATAAGGAGGAGAGCAGCGTGTTGCATATTCTCACTGTACAAGTTCTGAAGAAACTGCATTACTGGTTCTTCCCAATTCCTGGGAATTACTTAGCTTTAGCACTAAAAGTCCTGTATCCTGGGAAAGCCCTCTATCCCATGAGCCTTCCTAGGGAGACAGTCACTCCCCCTAAGGAGGGCTTCTTCCTCAAAAAAAAAGAAAAAAGAAAAAACACCCAAAGCCAAAAAAGTAACCTGAGGTAATTGTTGTTATCAGAGAAGGGCAGAATGGAAGTTGGACTGGGAGAAAAGCAATGTAAATCCCCATGACACAGCCAGCACTCTTATGATTTATGTAATTTTCTATAGTCTACTGGTGATGGGAAGCCATGAGAGAGAAGAAGTTGTCTACGTGTTGACTTCTTTTGCCATGGTTTTCTAAGAAGCCCCAGACTTCTATATTGTAAGGCGGATTAATAACTACCCAGCAATATCATCGTGCTGTCCTCGCCTCTGCCTTGTAGAGGAATACATTTTCATTGTCATAACAGAGACGTCGTGATTCTTTTCACTCTAATCTTTCCTTGGATCCTCCCATCCTATTTTTGCTGATTCCAAAATCAATTTCCTTCTAAAGTATGGCTTTTGGTGGACAGTATATACATGTCCCATATTAACTATAATATGTGGTTAATAAATTCAGTTTACACAAACTCTAATTGAGCATTACTCAATACCAGAAACAGAAAAGCCTCTGGAGTTTGCAAACATAACAAGACCAATACCGTGCCTTGAGGGAAAGGTAGCCCAGTGGCCCAGGTCACGTAATCAGTTTCCTCCAGAATCAGTTAGCTTTGCTGTCTTTCAGAGCCATAGCCTGTCCTTCCCACTGCCTGCAATTCACCCTCCAGCGAGTCTCCAGGAGTCCAAAGGAGGGAGTTTCCACAGATCATTGAAAGTCCACTCTACTTCTGTTAATGTTATGTACTGTTCTGGCTCTCCTGTTGGTAGATCATTGGTATGACTTGCGAGTATAGTGCTCCATGCATATGTTGCATGGAATGTAATTTCTGTGCTAGGAGAATAAGTTATAGGTGACTGGGGCTGGCTAGTATATCAACTTGGCTTTTATCAGAATCTCTTCTTACTCCTGCATCCTATTTCATTAGAAAGATTACATTTGATTGTGTACAGCAAAGCAGTCACAATGTGGATGTCTGGAAACTCAGGTTTGCCAAAGCCAAGTCTTATTTCTGTCCAATAAATATCATACTCACGCTGTCACGAGAGAAAATAAATAAAGTCTCCCTTGAAAGTTAGCTTATGCTTTTTCTACTTAGAGGAGGTGTTTTGGGAATAAGAATGGTAGAATTTTATATTTTAGACGTAAAAAAAATTATTCATTTTTGCTTTAAGTTTGGATCGTTTTTCTTTTGGTTTAGTCTAATCCTGGATGATTCACAATTGGAACTGGAGCAAAATGGATTTTTAAATTTTATGATAATTATTATATTCTGAATCCTAAAGCAGGGTATGTTCCACATTTTCAGGGAACGTCCCATTTTACATTATTCTTCCATTTTCATCATCAGCAAAATTAGAAAGACAAATACTGCCTGACTTCACTTATATGTAGAATCTAAAAATGTTGGACTCTTGTCAACAGAGAGTAAAATGGTGGTTACCAAGGGCAGGGAGCAGAGGAAAAGGAAAGATGTTGGTCAAAGGGTACAAACTTTCAGTCACAAGATAAATAAATTCAGGCGACTATAGTTAACAATACTGTATTGTACACTTAAAATTTGCTTGAATGTTCTCACCAAAAACAGAATAAAACAAAACGGGAAGCAATGACCTTGGGTAATAAATATGTTAACTCATTTTATTGTAGTAAATCATTTCACTGTATACATGTATATCCAATCACTACATTGTATACACTGAACCCTTATAATTTTCATAAGTATATCTCAATAAAGCTGGAAATTTCAAGTAAATATAGTGCAAAAAATATCTTGGAAGGGTGACCAATATGTTTGCTATCTTAAGGATAATGATTTCACAGATTTATACGTATGTCAAAACATCAATTTGTATACTTTATTTTGTGTAGTTTATTGTATGTCAATTATATCTCAATGAAGCTTTAGAAAGTAACTACATAGCCAGTGTTTGGCATTCAAAACACATCTCATGGACAGTCTCATGTAACTGGAAATAGCACAAAGTTGATTTGTCGTATAACTGCCTCTTTTTTTTTTTTACTTTTGTGGGGGAGGAAATGAGATGACACTTCACATATGTCCCTGCAAAAAAAAAATGAGGCTGGAAAAAAAAAAAATGAGGCTGGAGCTACAGACTTCTCTCTGCCTGAATGCATAGAATTTTGATAAGCAGCTGGAATGTGGATGCCATGCACTGTTTTCTTTGAACTTCAATGAACAAAGAATCATAATTTAAGAAGAGTATGCAAATCTAGCAATCACCCATCACATTTCCTGTGGGACGAGTAGGTGTTCAACCCATTACTGGGTGCAAAGGAAATACAACAAAAGTGTGCATCCTGGTGCCTTGTCTTCAAGAACCACCACCACATGGAGATTTGCTGATGACCAGCTTCTGCCAGTCACCAGGTTATACCGGGGGATGCAAAGAAAAATAGAATGCAGTTTATTTTCTGGAGAAGTGTGTACACGCTAAGCTATTTGAATGTTTTGGCGAAGCTCGAATTACTAGCAGATGGAGCCCCTCAAGGGCATGATCTTACTTTCTTGCAAGAATGGAATGCTTCAAAATAATGTTTGAATTGTAAATCTCTTCGCAGGGCTGAAGAATATTTCATAGAGATGTGGATTCATAATAATAAAAGCTAGTAAGAAACTGATATGCAAACAAAAATTTTCAGCTCCTCTGTTCATTAAGGAACTATTTTGGTAGGCTAAAAAGATTAAGGGTGGAAATCCCAAATCATTGCTTCAGCACAGGCTACTTTGAAATCTCCTGTACTCCGAAGAGAAATCTTGATGTACTATACTGCTGTGTAGTCTCCAGTCTGTATTTCTCGATGGTAATTGTTGCTAAACTTTGCACAGTGGCTTTGTGGAATTACATCTTTCCTGAAAATGCATGATGTAATTGATCTTAAGAAATCTTCAGTTCCAGCTCGTAAATCTAGGATGTCTGTAATTTAAATTATGTTAAAAGCAAAAGTCTTGCCTCCCCTCCAAGGCTTTTATTTAATTCCAAGATCAGCACGTTTAATTGGAAAGAGATTTTAAAGATGAATCAAATAGTGTAAGGCTTAAGAGATTCTGGCACTGTAAGGGACTGTTTTTACATTTATTGCATGGATTCTTTTTTGTCCCCACAAGGGGTTACAACTGGTAGACCACAAATGAATCAGTCATTTTACCATATGCTCTCATTATTTATTATTAACACTTGCCCTTGGGTCTTGTAGACTAATAACAATTTCCTTAAGGTATTTTAAAGTAAAGGAGATTGACTAGCTTTCCCCACCTCATTTTATGCAAATATATTAAATTATAAGCTCTGAAAAAAGCAGGGACGTGAGATCAGCTACTTTCTCTTTTGCTGAACAAATTAAAATGTAAGAAGTAGAGATGTTCTGTAACTATAAGATATAAAACCCTCTTTCTATTTTTCTTCTTTACTCCTAACATAACCAAGGCTGTAAAACATAAATAAGACCTTAAAGATGCTCTTGTTCAGCTCCTTCCATTGGAAAAGAAAATCATCAGGTCCATTCGGAGGAGTTAAAGTGACTTTCCTCCAATAACAAAATTAGTGTATGTGCTTGTATACCATATGTATATACATAGACATAAATATGTCTACATCTATATATAGATATATCTACATATAGATATATAAATATATATCTAGATATGTGTGTGTATGGTGTTGAATAATACTGTCTTTATTTGGTGTAACTCATGATATAAAGCATAATGATATTTGTTTCCTAAGTACATATAGGAGAACATTTAAGATTTCCATCAGAAAAAAATGAATATTTTTAATGTCTCTAATTAAATACCCACTTTTAAAAAGTGAATCAAATCTCTGGTGCTACTACTCTCTTAAAAACCAAGTCAACTTTTATTTGAAGTTCTAGTGAGTTTTATAGACAGCCTTCTCACATTGGTCACGGGGTTTAGGGAAGACCTCAAGTTGCACCTGGCAAATAGGGTGATGATACAGCCCCATAATTCCATTACAAAACACAATCTGCCCCAAGAATGCAAGCTGGTTTTGTTAAATTATGGCTTGTACCCTGAAGCATTTGTTGACTATGCTCTTTCATGCAATGACCCTGGAGGAGGCATTAGTTGTTAACTTCTTTAAACTATAAAACGGGTGCAATAGCAATTTGTCGACAGATGCCTTCAGATAATAGGCAGAACTCACCATATTTTAATCATCCTATCTCAACTCTGAGCATAACTTCAGTTTTTATACCAGTAACAATGTTTAAAATGTCTTCCAAGAGCACTTGTAATTATTTTCTTTCTCAACTCAATTACAAAAATATTGTAACTCATACATTTCCACATGACTCAAAAAAGACATAAACACATTGTGACATTAAAGAGATTTGTTAAAGTTCTGGTAGGAGAGGAATTGCCATCATATGACTTTCAGGTCAAATACATATTGCATCATTGTAATACAAGATTTTATTTAGTTTGGTTTTTTTTTTCACACTATTTTTTACCCAGTTTTGATGCTGAGTAGAGGCTGTGCATTTCCCCTCCTTGAGCAGTTGTTAAGTTCATACACCAACCCCTTTTCTTATGTGTCCTTCATGTTCCAGGCCATAAGGTACCCTTCCTAAAAGCCTATAAATAGGGACAGCCCTATGCTGAGCTCAGGAAGCCATCAAACTAGCCAATCCGCAGGAAGCTCTGGAACCCAGTTAATCCCAGTCTGCTTGCCATAATTAAGCTTGCTGTCACCCTGCCCCAAGTGTGGCTCTGCATGGCCCTGTGTGGCAGCCTTCTCTCATATGTGGCTTCAAGTAACAAAGATCTCATCCATTCAAGTGTTGGACTCTGCCCTGCCATCCCCAGAACCGATAACTCTACAGAATATTTTACAATTACAAAACAATCAAGCTTAGAGGGATTGGTATTGCTTTAATCCAAACTTCCGTGTTAGTCAGAAGATGTGTATTTAAAGCATAGAATCTTACACAAAACTTGTACTCAATACATCTAAGTTGATTGCTTGAAAAATCATTAGGCACTAATTTACTTTCCCAAAAGTGTAAAAGTGTTTCTGTTTCTCCACAGCCTTGCCAGTATCTGTTGTTTCTTGACATTTTAATCATACTGTTCTGACTGGCATGAGATGGTATCTCATTGTGGTTTTGATATGCATTTCTCTAATGATCAGTGATACTGAGATATATTTCATATGTTTCTTGGCCACACAAATGTCTTCTTTTAAGAATTTCCTGGATTTTATTTTTTTCTTGTAAATGTTTTTAAGTTCCTTGTGGATTCTGGATGTTACACATTTGTCATATGCATACATTGTAAAAATTTTATCCCATTCTGTAGGTTGTCTGTTCACTCTGATGATAGTTTCCTTTGCTGTGCAGAAGCTCTTTAGTTTAATTAGATTCCATTTGTCAATTTTTGCTTTTGTTGTAATTGTTTTTGGTGTTTTTATCACAAAATCTTTGCCCATGCTATGTCCTGAATGATATTGCATACATTTTCTTCTAGAGTTTTTATAGTTTTGGGTTTTACATTTAAATCTTTAATCCATCTTGAGAGACCTAGAACAAGAAATACCATTGACTCAGCAATCCCATTACTGGGTGTGTACTCAAAGGAATGGAAATTATTCTATTTTAAAGATACATGCACGTGTATGTTCATTGCAGCTCTATTCACAATAGCAAAAACATGGAATCAACCCAAATGCCCATCGATGATAGAGTAGATAAAGAAAATGTGGTAATACACACCATGGAATACTATGCAGCCATAAAAAGGAAAGAGATGATGTCCTTTGCTAAGACATGGATGGAGCTAGAAGCCATTATACTCAGCTAACTAACACAGGAACAGAAAACCAAACACTGTATGTTCTCACATATAAGTGGGAGGTGAACAGTGAGAACACACGGACACAGGGAGGGGAAAACACACACACTGGGGCCAGTTTTGGGGGAAGGAGGAGGAAAAGCATCAGGATAAATAGTTAATGCATGCTGGGATTAATGCCTAGGTGAAGGGTTGACAGGTGCAGCAAACTACCATGGCACATGTTTACCTATGTAACAAACTTGCACATCCTGCATATGTGTCTCCAAACTTAAAATTAAACTAGATTTAAAAAAAAAAAAAAGAAAATATCACTAGGCAGACACACAGCCAAGTTATCAAGGAAGTTTCAGTTATGTTTCATTTTGATTTTTGGTTTATAGAGTTATAAGACCATGATATAGAGAAATAAATTCTATCTCATTGAAAATTACCTGCAGTTATTAGGCATGCAGTATATATTAATTCACTACATGGGGTCTTATTCCAAGAGGTAGAATCACAGACTTCCTTGGAAGACACTTAAAGGCATACCTCTTTTTTTGTGCTTTGCAGATATGTTTAATGTAGATGAAATAGTTTTCTCTTGGAAGAGGATGCCATCTAGAACTTTCATAGCTAGATAGGAGAAATAAATGCTTGGCTTCAGAGCTTTGAAGGACAGGTTGACTGTCTGGTTAGGGGCTAACGCAGCTGGTGACTTAAGTTGAAGTCAAAGCTCATTGCCATTTTGAAAATCCTGGGGCTGCTAAAAAATTATGCTAAGTCTTTCTGCCTGTGCTCTATAAATGGAAGAACAAAGCCTGGATGACAGCATATCAGTTTATAGTATGGTTTGCTGAATATGTTAAGCCCGCTGTTGAGACCTGCTGCTCATAAAAAAGATTCCTTTCAAAATATTACTGCTCATTGACAATGTACTTGGTCACCCAAGGACTCTAATGAAGATGTACAAGGAGATTAATGTTGTTTTCATGCTCGATAACATACATTCATTCTGCAGCCCATGAATCAAGAAGTAATGTTGACTTTCAAGTCTTATTATTTGAGAAATACATTTCATAACACTAGAGCTGCTATAGATAGTGATTCCTTTGATGGATCTGGGAAAAGTACATTAAATAACTTCTGGAAAGGATTCTCAATTGTAGATGCCATTAAGAATATTCATGATTTATGGGAGGAGGTCAAAATATCCACATTAACAGGTACTTGGAAGAAGTTGATGCCAACTTCTTTAACATAAATGATTTTGAGGGCTTCAAGACTTCAAGCCTTCCTTGGAAGATATAAACGCAAGTGTGATCGAAATGGCAAGAGAACTAGGATCAGAAGTGGAGCCTGAAGATGGGGCTGAATTGCTGTAATATCGTGATCAGACTTGAACAAATGAGAAATTGCTTCTCATGGATGAGCAAAGAAGGTGGTTTCTTCAGAAAGAATCTACTCCTGGTGAAGATGCTGTAAACATTGTTGAAATTGTGGCAGGCCAGGTTTCCATTAGCAACCAGAAGAGTCAGTTTCCACTAACCCTTTACTATAATTTTGATGAATGTGTAAGTTAAGTATTAAAGAACTGGAGTAACTGATGCCTGAGTACAAGGGCTGGAATGCAAAAAACAAATCCATTAAGCCCTGCCTGGGTTTTCTCAGACCCTAAAGTCTGATTGAATAATAAAAGCATTCTTACACATACACCTTGTACCAGAGCCCAATTAAGATTAAGACATTTTCCAAGACTCTAGAGAAAGGTTTCCAGACCTTAGACCCTAGTTAAAGATTAGCTATTGATTGAATGAAATTCCTGCTTGTAGGTGCACTCTCACATGGAGGCATAGAACTTAGGATTTATCTAAGCACTGAAAAAAAAAAAAAAAAAAGCTTTTAACTTTGAATTGGTCTGTTGAGCTACTCTGACATTTCCCTGCAACTGGTTGCAGAAATAAACCCTTCTTTCCCAGTCCATCTGCATCTCGTTATTGGACTGCTAGAACAAGCAGCCTGGCACAAATCAATGGCAAAGCATTTAGAATATTCTATAAACTTAGTTGATAAAACAGTGGCAGATTTGGAGAAGACTGACTCCAATTTCAAAAATTTTGCTGTGGACAAAATGCTGTCAAGCAGCATGCATGCTATAGAAAAGTCTGTCCCGAGAAAAGGAGTCCGTTGATGTGACAAACTTCACTGTTGTCTTATTTTAAGAAATTGCCATAGCCAGCCGAGCCTTCAACAACCACCGTGCCGATCAGTCAGCGGCCATCAACACTGAGGCAAGAACTTCCACCAGCAAAAGAATTAGAACTCAATGAAGGCTCAGATGACTCTTACCATTTTTGAGTCATAAAGTAATTTTTAAATTAAAGTATGTACAAATTTTAGACAATGTTATTGTGCTCAGTAAACTGTAGTATAGAGTAAACATAATTTTTATGTGCAGTAGGAAATCACGATGTTTATGTGACTCACTGTATTTCAATATTTATTTTGTATTTATTTTGGTGGTCTGGATATAAACCCACAGTGTCTCCAACGTATGCCTGCACTGGGTGCCTGTCATAGACCAGGCTACGTGTGAGTTACTGGATCTAGAAAGATGAAAGGCAAAGATCGTCTAAGACAAAGAGGAATAAACACACCCAAAATAGATTTCTTCTTGTGATGTCCAACTCAAACAAGTGAAAACTCTTTAGAGTAAATAATTCAGCGAAGCAACATGGAATTGTAACCACAATTCCTGCACTCTGAGTGACCAGTTGTCATCAGGGGGTAATATTTTTCATGGGGAGCAAAGTCCTTCTTCCCACATTTTCCTTAAGCACAAGGTAAAAGTCAATATGTCGAGTTTGCCAGAAATACGATTTTATATAAAACTAAAATTCTACTGGATGAATTGCTTCCCTAACAGAATAGTTTGTTTTTTTTAACTTGAAATGCAAAGCTGCCAATAATTGCACAATGCTACGAGAAAGCTGATATTCCTTAACAAGAAACTGTAACCAAAACGCTTGTGTATATTTGGGATCCAATACGTTACAATCATTTGGTGGAACATCAATGAAACTATTTGATCAAGCACTGATTCTGAAGACTGCACATGAAAGCATCTTTCTCCTCCGAATCTCTGCAGACCCTTTTGAGGTTAAGTTTCTATTAACCTCAAAATAGTACAGCAACTCTCCGGCAGGGATTTGCTCTGGGAATCCTGCCCTCTGCTCTACCTGCTGGAGTAAGTTGGAGGCTCCACCCTGCCATGTCAGAAGGTAGCCCCAGAGGCCAGCAATGCACTGGAAGCACCACAGAAAATCCTCATCAGATATTCTGCTGGTAAGGGAACGTGTGAAGCATGGCTAAGTGCTCTCTGTAGAAATGTATGTGGTGCAAGCTCAGACGTTAAAGACACCCATATTTTAAGTTGTATAACAGTAGCAAAAATTATTTGATTGCCAAGGAAAAAATGCAATGTCCCAATAAAAGGAATTCCCCATTGTTCTGCTTAGGATCTTGATGTGTTCAGATCACAACAGTTGTGAGGAAAAGATGTGGAGAAGTTAACTGTTCGGCAAACCTAGGTGATGAAAGAGAGATAAATGTGGGGTTCACAAGCAACCTGAGAGAGAAATAGAAGAGGTGAGATTGGGTCAATAAGTGGGGGAAAATAAGAAAGAAATCTGCTCTGCTGGGAGGGCACATGAGAAAAGGAGATACATTACTTTGAATGTGAGTTTCTTTACATCGCTCTTTCATAAGTGCCTATTCATCTGTTCTTTCCTTTGTTTTTTCCTTCCCTGTAATTGCATCCCACTTCATCTTAAGTTTTTTAAATATATTCACAAATGGGTGATTAAGATGGATACCTTGTTCATTATTTTGCTTCTGTAGTGGAAATTAAACATGCTAATAATTGGAACTAAATAGAAATTATTAGTCAAACCTGACCTTTAAGCACTGAAGAATGGTTAGATGAAATAGGTAAGTAAGTAAATGAGGATATGTAGTGTGGAGCTTCACAGGCAGACAGCCCAGCCTCCCATTGCCTAGTCCCGAGACTTGGGCAAGTGCTTCCCCTCACACATTGATCAGTGAAAGTTTGCAAAGCCCCAGCACAGAGTTAATTGTTACACACTCTAAATGCCAACGGGAGGGGATGCAACAGAAAGGGAACAATTCATCCAGGTAAAAAACAATAATAATACCTTGGGAAACTATAAAGCACATTGGAAATCTGGATAAATTGGACCTGTTTGCACACAATAGAAGCTTTTATTTAATCTTGGTTGAGATGTATTTGAGTGTAATTTGAGTGTAGGTGGAGAGAGTTTGATTCAATAGACATGCTTAAATTTTCCAAAACATACACATTTCTATGGCTGCATCAACTCATGTGTAAAGTGCCGTCTTTGAAAGTGAGAGTCCTCCAGGCCAGCTTGACCCCAGAGAGGGGGCTTCCGAACTGTGGTCATCGTCCTTCCTGTCATTTGCTGGGAAGCTGGGCTGGGATACAAGGAATGGTTTCTCCAAAACTGGGGACAAGTAGTGAAATATACATGCCTGAAGGAGCATTGGCCACAAGAGAGTTGTCATAGCTGGCCTTGAACAACCAACAAAGGGGCCACTCCTATGGTTTCTAAATATATACATTTCATATTACTTGTAGGTGCAGAGTGAAGGAGGAGATGTCATGGAGGGAACAGAATGTGATATTCATGGGAGACTACACGACCCTCCAGACTGAGCCCAGCTCTCCAGGGGTTCCCAGAGCAAAGTGATGCCTCTACCCAAATCGAAGCACAAATCTATGAGGCCAACAAGCCTGGACTTGACTCTGGGCTATGAGTGTTAATTTCAATAAGCCCTCAAAACAGTGTTATTTATTTCTCTGGGTCTCTTTTTCCAATGAATGGTTGCTGGACACTAAAGGGACAGTTTCCAGGAAGTGCCTGGTTCTGTATTGGCACATAAAAGAATTCTGACAATGTCTGTTTTATTGCTTTGTGCCTCTTAGAAGACACAGAAGAGATCTACTAGAACCTTCTAGAAGGCTTGCATAAGATTTCTTTTGTTAACATTCTGTACTGTGTCTGATAAACATTCCATGAGTCCCTTCCCTAAACTGTCTTGGAAATGAGAGCTTTGGAATCCCAGGAAAATACCTAGGAAACTACTATACTTAGCATCTCTCAGTATACAAAAAGTGTTGTTAAACTTCATTCCTGTTCTTTCTTTTCACTTAGATTTGTGGGGTTTTCTTGGTGTGAATAGTGACTAGCACCTTAGCTCAGAGGCATTAGCCTATTTATTTTGCCAGTGAGTTTCTGAACCCCACTCTGCTGGGTGCTTCTGAAGAGAAATGATGTTCTTCCTATGGTGGACTTAGCTGTCACCAAGAAGTACCTCCCTTCTTCTTTTTCTGCACTTGGTTTCACAAACCTCACTGGGTTTTATTAGGTTCATTCTCTCCTAATCCATCAAGAGTTTTTCCATCTACTTCAATTCTATTGATTTCTATTAACTGTCTCCTAATTTATTTCCACATAAAACAATTTAGAGTCTGTTAGTCAACCAATTTGTAGTTGAAATTATAAGGATTTTGTGCTTTCCTGGTAAGCATATATATTTACATATATATATATATGTTTCTGAAAAAAACATATATAACATACTATATACAAAAATTTTTCTTATTTTCAAATATTTACACATTGTATTAGGTCTTCCTTTTTTATAATGCAACAGTTTTTGACTGAGATGCTTGTCTCAGGCTTATACTCATCAAGAGAAGTTCTTTGTTTTGCTTACTGACATTTTTGTTACATATAATTGTAAGAAGATAAGGAGTATTGTATTTATCAGAACTCTTAGAATAGTGTCTTCTGAAAGTTGTGTATTCAGGTGAAGCAATGTTTTAAAAAGGCAGCTGGGTGGAGGTGAGAACCCAGAGGTTCAGTAGAGTCGATGCACTGCCTTCTTAGGAGGTCAGCTCCATCAGGTGCTGACTGCAGCACTCGAGAAGGAGCAGCATTTTCCTGTGGAGGAGAGGGACACGCTTCAGAGAAAGAATGCCACCCCTCATCTTGGTCCCCAGAGAAGGATTAATTTGACTCAGTCCAACAGTGAGTCACTGCAAAGGGAGCTGTTCCTGAAGGATCAAGGGTATGGGACTTTTGCTCTAGGTTCCACATAAAATCCCCAGGAGACACATTTATTTTCTCACAGATAGGATTCTCTGGAAACTGATGCTGAGGTGGACTTTGGGTAGTGAGATGCTTTCTAGGGATCAACATTCAGAAAAGGAAGTGGGAGGAAGCAAGATGGGAGAGAGACAAGTCGAACTATGATGCCAAACGGACAAAGCCTTACCCAACCTCACTGGGAGCCTTGGAGCTACTAGTGTTCTCTTTGTGGTGACGCTGTTGGGCTGAGTCAAATGAATTCTTCTCTGGGGACTGAGATGAGGGGTGACATTCTTTCTTGGAAGCAGAGCTGCAGACTAAGGTGCAGATGGGATGGAGTTGGGGGGCTCATCAGCCTCTGTGTTACTAGCCCTGATTTACTTGTAAACTTACTGCCATGGAGCCTTCTTCTGGGGTTCTGCCTAAGTTTCTGTTTTATTTTATTTTATTTTATTTGAGCAGCAGCAAGATTTACTGTGAAGAGGGAAAGAACAAAGCTTCCACAGCACGGAAGGGGACCTGAGTGGGTTGCCCCTAAGTTTCATTTTTAAAAATCCCAGTAAGACATGAAACTGCGTTTTTTAAATATGGCATTATATTTGGGGCCGATGCAATCTTTCAGTTATTTGTTTAAAAATCTCAATTTCTATAACATTGCCAAACATTTCTGCCAGAAACAAGCAAAGCACCAGCTTTTCTGCCAATGATTAGGTCGCTTGGAGCAAAATGTCTCTTGGAAGATGGCCGATGGATGGTTTTTTTTTCAGCCTCCATGTGTTCAGTAGAGGATGGAGAATGAAAGCCATAAGGAAACGTTCCAATAACGCCATGATTACCTGTCTTTCTGAGACACTGCACTTGCTTCTAACTCTTGAGACCAATAGATACCTGACGAGCTGCTCTCTATGGGAAATGCCATTTCAGATTCCTCTGGGGTAGTCGTGGGATAGCCAAGAGAAGCTCAATGGATAAGCGTGATGATGGTTCATAACCTCCAAGATCTCAGCATCTTCAGGCAGGGAAATAATCTTCATAAGTGACTCTGAGTCAAGGTAGTCAGAGATACAAAATTGTGCTATGAGGACCTGAAAGAAGCAAACAAATGTATCCCAACTAGAGAAATACAGTAACTATTAGCTCTTTGCAGCAATCTAGGTTTTTGTTTTGTATTGATTTATTGTAATTCCCAAACTATTAACTAGGAAACTTTGGACACCAGGGATATTTGGAATTTTGGCAATGGGCTCTGACCTGGATTGTAGATTAATTTCTGAAGCCATCTCTTGGGACTTGATGTGGAAAAAGGGTAAAAATAAATCACTTTCCTTTGGGCACAATGGGAGTTAGGTAGAAAGGAGTCTTTGGAGAGTTTTTGGTCTAGGCTTAGAATTTAAACACAACCCTGTGATTTGGGGGACTCAGTAATTAATTTTCAGTGGTTATTGAAAGGGGCAGATGTCAGTGGCAATCCAGGTGGAAATGAAATATAGATGAAAAAAGTGAGGAGCTTATTTTCCTGATCCAAATCCACTGCCCAAGTAATCTATCTTCTGATAAAACAGCAGAGATTAAATTTTAAAAGGTTTTTAGGCAGCAAGAAAAATGAAAAATAGATCACATTTTGGTGCTTTAGAGAGTCTGAGGGCAAAAACATTTCTAGGTACATATAATTATGAATTTATTTTGACAATGATTTAAAATTACTATTGTGTAATGGAAAAGATTTTTGTGTTCTTTTTTAGCATCACGTAGCATAAAAATAGACACATTATCTTTGTCACCAAGTATAAAATACCTGCAAAATGTTTAAGGAAAATATTTTGCTTTAAGGAAAAAGATATTTAATTATACTATATTGCATAGTTAACCTTTGCCCTGTTCATTTATAAATATTTATTTCCTCTTAATCTTCTTTTTTGCTATCACCGGGCTAGAGGATATAAAATTGGATTATGGAAATTAGGGACCAGGTTATGCTGCTAATGCATAAGTGAGGGGACGCTGGGAAATGGAAGCTGGGAAATGGTGTTTCGCTTCAAAGCAAATTTCAGTCATCTGAATTCGGGGTGCCTTAAGAAAAGCCTGATGTGTTTCACCAGAAAAGGACGCTGATGGTGAGGTGGAAGGCTACACTCATGTTTCTACAACATTGTATTATGCAGCAGAAGATGCAAGATGTATATATTTTTCAAATCAACAATAATATTTGTTTAATGTCTTGCATTTTATATTGATTTGCTAGGGTTGCCGTAACAAAATATCACAGACTGGGTGGCTTTGAGGCAGGAGAATAGGGCCTGGAAGCCGGGAACCTAAGGATTTCCTAGAACTGAATCAAATAGAAACATTTCAGCTGTGACAGGAAATATCATCTCCATTTGCATAGGGCGGACATCTAGTAAATGATTTTGTAACTTTACTTCATCCTCTCCATTTACATAGGGCAGACACCTAGTAAATGACTTTGTAATGTTACTTCATCCTCTTCATTTACATAAGGTATACACCAGGCGGACACCTAGTAAATGACTTTGTAACTTTACTTCATCCTCTTTTATTTACATAAGGTGTAGACCAAGTAAATAACGTTTTAACTTCACTTTACCCTCTTCATTTACAGAGGAGTATACCAAGTAACCAGTGGAAATCTTAGAGGGTATTTAAACCCCAGAAAGCTCTGTAACCTGGCCCCTGAGCTCCTGTGCTTGGCCTGCTCCCACCCTGTGCAGTGTACTTTCACTTTCAACAAATGTCTGCTTTTGTTGTTTCATTCTTTCCTTGCTTTGTTTCTGCGTTTTGTCCAACTCTTGGTTCAAAACACCAAGAACCTGGACACCCTCCACTGGTAACAGCTTAACCAACAGATATCTGTTTTCTCACAGTTCCGGATACCGGAAGTCCCAGATCAAGGCGCTGACAGAGTTGGTTTCTTCCGCAACCTCCCTCGCTGGATAATGATGACTGTCTTCTTTCTGTCTCTTCACAGTATCTGTCCTCTGTGTGTGTGCATCCCTGTGGTCTCTTTTTGTGTCTGAATGCCCTCTTTTTATGAGGACACCTGTCAAATTGGGTTAGGGCCCAGCCTAATGGGCTCATTTTAGCTTCCTCACGCTTTAAAAACTCTCTCTCCAAATACAACCACATTCCAAGGTACCAAGTGATAGGGCTTCAGCACGTGATTTTGGAGGAAGCACAATTTAGCCTGTAACATCTCACCATTTTTCCCACTTACGTTGTCTTATTCGACTCCAATAAAATAGTAGAGTAGGACTTTTAATATAATTATCATCATCTCTACTTTCAGATAAGGAAACAGATCAGAGAAGTTGCGAGCTCGTCTGAGCAAACTCAGGACCTCTGAGTCCACGTCTAACACCTCTAAGCAGCCTTGGAAATGGCACGTTCTCTCATAGTTGTAACAAAACGGGACCCTAGTGAGGCATTTGCTATCTTCCTCAGGAGAACGAGGTGAGGCCTCCAGGACTGCACCATGATGACACTCTGTGAGCAAGGAGTTCCAGTATCAGACCTCGACCGAGGAGAAGGGACAGTGACTCTAAGAGATTTAGTTTTAAGTAAAATGCTGTCTTTAGTCACAGTGATTTAACACCTTTGTTTTTCTTTTCTTTTTCCTCTTTTTTTGTTATACTTCAAGTTCTGGGATACACGTGCCGAACGTGGAGGTTTGTTACATAGGTATACATGTGCCAAACGTGGGGGTTTGTTACATAGGTATACATGTGCCGAACGTGGAGGTTTGTTACATAGGTATACATGTGCCATGGTGGTTTGCTCCACCCCGTAACCCTTCATCCGCGTTAGGTATTCCTCCTAATGCTTTCTCTCCATTTGCCCCCCACCCCCCTACAGGCCGCAGTGTGTGATGTTCCCCTCCCTGTGCCAATGTGTTCTCATTGTTCAACTCCCACTTATGAGTGAGAACATGCAGTGTTTGGTTTTCTGTTCCTGTGTTAGTTTGCTGAGAAAGACGGTTTCCAGCTTCATCCATGTCCCTGCAAAGGACATAAACTCATTATTTTTGATGGCTGTGTAGTATTCCATGGTGTATACGTGCCACTTTTTTTTAATCTACTCTAACATTGATGGGCATTTGTGTTGCTTCCAAGTCTTTGATATTATGAATAGTGCTGCAGTAAACATACGTGTGCGTATGTCTTTATAGTAGAATGATTTGTAATCCTTTGGGTATATCCCCAGCAATGGAGTTGCTGGGTCAAATGGTATTTCTAGTTCTAGATCCTGGAGAAATTGCCACACTATTTTCCACAATGGTTGAACTAATTTACACTCCCACCAACAGTGTAAAAGCGTTCTTATTTCTCCACATCCTCTCCAGCATCTGTTGCTTCCTGACTTTTTAATGATCGCCATTCTAACTGGAATGAGGTGGCATCCCATTGTGGTTTTGATTTGCATTTCTCTGATGACCTGTGATGATGAGCTTTTTTTCATAGGTTTGTCAGCCACATAAATGTCTTCTTTTGAAAAGTGTCTGTTCCTATTCTTTGCCCACTTTTTGATGGAATTGTTTATTTCTTGTATTTATGTTCCTTGTAAATTCTGAATATCAACCCTCTGTCAGATGGACAGATTGCGAAACTTTTCTCCCATTCTGTAGCTTGCCAGTTCACTCTGATGATAGTTTCTTTTGCTGTGTGGAAGCTCTTTAGTTTAATGAGATCCCATTTGTCAATTCTGGCTTCTGTTGCAGTTGCCTTTGGTATTTTAGTCATGGAGTCTTTGCCCACGCCTATGTCCTGTTCTTCTAGGATTTTCATGGTTTTAGGTCTTACATTTAAATATTTAATCCATCTTGAGTTAATTTTCGTTTAAGGTGTAAGGCAGGGCTCCAGTTTCAGTTTTCTGCATATGGCTAGCCAGTTTTCCCATCACTATTTATTAAATAGGGAGTCCTTTCCCTGTTGCTTGTTTTTATCAGGTTTGTCAAAGATCACATGGTTGTAAATGTGTGGCATTATTTCTGAGGCCTTTGTTCTGCTTCATTGGTTTATATGTCGGTTTTGGTACCAGTACCATGCGTTTTGGTTACTGTAGCCTTTTAGTATAGTTTGAAGTCAGGTAGCATGCTACCTCCAGCTTTGTTATTTTTGCTTAGGATTGTCTTGGCTATACAGGCTCTTTTTTGGTCCCATGTGAAATTTAAAGTCGTTTTTTCTTATTCTCTGAAGAAAGCACACCAATGGGGCTTGACCCTTTATCCAATTTGCCACTCTTTGTCTTTTAATTGGGGCATTCATCCAGTTTATATTTAAGGTTAATATTGTTATGTGCAAATTTGATCCTGTCATGATGCTAGCTGGTTATTTTGCCCATTAGTTGGTGCAGTTTCTTCATAGTGTCAATGGTGTTTACAGTTTGGTTTGTTTTTGCAGTGGCTGGTACCAGTTTTTCCTTTCCACAGTTTGTGCTTCCTTCCACATTTTGTGCTCTTGTAAGGCAGGTCTGGTGGTGACAAAATCCCTCAGCATTTGCTTGTCTGTGAAGGGTTTTTTTTTTTTTCTCTTTCATTTATGAAACTTAGTTTGGCTGGATATGAAATTCTGGGTTGAAAATTATTTACTTTAAGAATGTTGAATATTGGCCTCCACTCTCTTCTGGCTTGTACTATTTTTGCAGAGAGATCCACTGTTAGTCTGATGGGCTTCCCTTTGTGGGTAACCTGACCTTTCTCTCTGGCTGCCCTTGACACTTTTTCCTTCATTTCAACCTTGGTGAATCTGACGATTATGTGTCTTGGGGTTGCTCTTCTTGAGGAGTATCTTTGTGGTGTTCTCTGTATTTCCTGAATTTGAATGTTGGCCTGTCTTGCCAGATTGGGGAAGTTCTCCTGTATAATATCCTGAAGAGTGTTTTCCAACTTGGTTCCATTCTCCCCGTCACTTTCAGGTACACCAATCAAATGTAGGTTTGGTCTTTTCACATAGTTCCATATTTCTTGGATGCTTTGTTCATTCCTTTTCATTCTTTTTTCTCTAATCTTGTTTTCAGACTTTATTTCATTAAGTTGACCTTCAATCTCCGATATCTTTTCTTCTGCTTGATCTACTTGGCTATTGATACTTATATATGCTTCACGAAATTCTCATGCTGTGTTTTTCAGCTCCATTAGGTCATTTATGTTATTCTCTAAACTGGTTATTCTAGTTTGCAATTCCTCTAACCTTTTGTCAAGGTTTTTAGCTTCCTTGCATTGGGTTAGAACATGCTCCCTTAGTTCGGAGGAGTTTGTTATTACCCACCTTCCGAAGTCTACCTCTGTCAATTTATCAAACTCATTCTCTGTTCAGTTTTGTTCCCTTGCTTGCAAGGAGTTGTGATCCTTTGGAGGAGAAGAGCCATTCTGGTTTTTGGAATTTTCAGCCTTTTTGTATTGGTTTTTCCTCATCTCCGTGGATTTATCTACCTTTGGTCTTTGCTGTTGGTGACCTTCAGATGGAGTTTTGACCTTCAGATGGTTGCCCTTTTTGTTCATGTTGATGCTATTGCTTTCTATTTGTTAGTTTTCCTTCTAACAGTCAGGCTCCACTTCTGCAGGTGTGCTGAAGGTTGCTTGGGGTCCACTCCAGACCCTGTTTGCCTGAGTATTACCAGCAGAGGCTTCAGAACAGTAAAGATTGCTGCCTGCTCCTTTCTCTGGAAGCTTCCTCCCAGAGGGGCACCCACCAGATGCCAGCCAGAACTCTCCTGTCTGAGGTGTCTGTTGACCCCTGCTGGGAGGTGTCTCCCCATCAGGAGGCACAAGGGTCAGGCACCCACTTGAGGAGGCAGTCTGTCTCTTAGCAGAGCTGGAGCACTATGCTGGGAGATCTGCTGCTCTCTTCAGAGCTGGCAGGCAGGAATATTTAAGTCTGCTGAAGCTGCGCCCACAGCTGCCCCTTCCAGCAGATACTTTGTCCCATGGAGATGGGAGTTTTATCTTTAAGCCCTGACTTGGGCTGCTACCATTCTTTAAGAGATGCCCTTCCCAGAGAGGAGAAATTTAGAGAAGCAGTCTGACTACAGCAGCTTTGTGGTGCTGCGGTGGGCTCTGCCCATTTGAAACTTTCTGATGGCTTTGTTTACACTGTGAGGGGAAAACCAGCTACGCAAGCCTCAGTAATGGTGATGCCCCTCCCCCCACCAAACTTGAGTGTCCCAGGTTGACTTCAGACTGCTGTGCTGGAAGCATGAATTTCAAGCCAGTGGATCTTAGCTTGTTTAGTTCCATGGGGGTGGGATCCACTGAAGAAGACCACTTGGCTCCCTGGCCTCAGCCCCCTTTCCAAGGGAGTGAGTGGTTCTGCCTTGCTGGCATTCAACGTGCCACTAGGTTATGAAAAAAAACTCCTGAAGCTAGCTTGGTGTCTGCCCAAATGGCCGCCCAGTTCTGTGCTTGAAACCCAAGGCCCTGGTGATGTAAGCACCTGAGGGAATCTCCTGGTCTGTGGGTGGCAAAGACCATGGAAAATGTGTAGCATCTGGGCCAGATAGCACCATCCCTCATGGTACGGTCCCTTAGAGGTTCCCTTGGCTAAGGGTGGAAGTTCCCCGATCCCTTGCATTTCCTGGGTGAAGCAATGCCCCACTCTGCTTCTGCTTCCCCTCCATGGGTTGTACCCACAGTCTAACCGGTCTCAATGAGATGAGCTGGGTAACTCAGTTAGAAATGGAGAAATCACCCGCTTTTGCATTGGTTTCAGTGGGAGCTGGAGACAGGAGCTGTTCCTATTTGGCCATCTTGCCCAGGAATCAATACCCTTGTTTTTCATGGAGATATTTTCTTTTTACTTCTTTCTCTTTGTTTTTATAAATTAATTTGGAGGAGTGAAGTAAAATGGATGTAAGAGGAAGATGGTGAGAGAAAGAAGGTCACTAACAACTGCCTTATTCATCTCTCCTCAGAGGAATAAATTGCACTCCAGGAAACACCAGCTATATTTTATTTTGGCAATAAATACAGCAAATGAGCTTAGGTTTCTGCTATTGTTCGGTAACCCTATTTTTTAAAAAATTATATAGAACTAATTTTAGCTTGTTGTTCTTTATCTCAACATATTTCCTGCCCTATCTGAGCCTGCCCTGATTCATTATCTGCACATGTTTTATTTTTCCCATAGCATGCTATTCATCACTTGACCCTAGTACATTTCTTTCTGTGCTTGAAGGAACGAAACTGAATGTCAGAGGGAGAGAAAATTGGAAGAGCCCTGGCAACACAGGGTCCACTTCCTCAGATCTCACCTCCTCCAGTTCCTTTTTCTAGGTTGTAAACTGGTCCCACTCAATCTGCCAAAGGTGCATCAACTCACATAACTGTTTCATCCCTGGCTTTTTGTAACTAGAGTGTACACATTAAATATGCCTAAATGTGCATGATAGCGGTATTAGTCCGTTTTCACGCTGCTGTTAAAGACATACCCGATTGTGGGTAATTTATAAAGAAAAAGAGGTTTAATGGACTCACAGTTCCACGTGGCTTGGGAGGCCTCATGATCATAGCAGAAGGTAAAAGGCACCTCTTATATGGCAGCAGGCATAAGAGAATGAGAACCAAGTGAAAGGGGTTTCCCTTTATAAAATCATCTGATCTCATGAGGCTTATTCACTACCACGAGAATATTATGGGGGAAACTGTCCTCAAGCTTCAATTATCTTCCACTGGGTCCCTCCTACAACACACAGAAATTCTGGAAGCTATAATTCAAGATGAGATTTGAGTCAGAGGACACAGCCAAACCATATTATTTTGACCCTGGCCCCTCCCAAATCCTCACATTTCAAAACCAATTATGCCTTCCTAACAGTCCCCCGAAGTCTTAACTCACTTCAGCATTAACTCAGAAATCCACAGTCCAAAGTCTATTCTGAGACAAGGAAAGTCCCTTCTGCCTATGAGCCTGTAAAATCAAAAGCAAGTTGGTTACTTCCTAGTTACAATGGGGGTACAGGCACTGGATAAATATATACATTCCAAATGGGAGACATTGGTCAAATCAGAGGGGCTAGAGGTCCCCATGCAAGTCCGAAATTCAGCAGGGCAGTCAAATCTTAAAGTTCCCAAATGATCTCCTTTGACTCCATGTCTCACATCAAGGTCAGCTGATGAAAGAGGAGGGTTCCTATGGTCTTGGACAGCTCTGACCCTGTGGCTTTGCAGGGTACAGGGTCCCTCCTTGCTGCTTTCATGGGCTGGTGTTTTCTGTGGCTTTTCCAGGTGCATGGTGCAAGCTGTCAGTGGATCTGTTTTCTGGGGTCTGAAGGACGGTGGTCCTCTTCTCACAGCTCAGCTAGGCAGTGCCCCAGTGGGGATTCTGTGTGGGGGCTTCATCAACACATTTCCTTTCCATACTGCCCTAGCAGAGGTTCTCCATAAGGGCTTTTCCCTGAAGCAAACTTCTGTCTGGGCATCCTGGCATTTCCATACACTCTCTGAAATTTAGGTGGAAGTTTCCAAACCTCAGTTTTTGACTTCTGGGCATCCGCAGGTGCAACAACATGTGGAAGCTGCCAAGGCTTCGGGCTTGCATCCTCTAAAGCCATGGCCCAAGCTGTATCTTGGCCCCTTTTAACCATGGCTAGATTGGCTGGGATGCAGGACACCAAGTCCCTAGGCTGCAGACAGCAGAGGGGCCCTGGGCCCAACCCAAGAAACCATTTTTTCTTCCTAGGCCTCCAGTCCTGTGATGGGAGAGACTGTCACAATGGTCTCTGACATGCTCTGAAGACACTTTCTTCATTGTCTTGGTAATAATATTCAGCTCCTCATTACTTATCTAAATTTTTGCAACCAGCTTGAATTTCTCCTCAGAAAATGGGTTTTTCTTTTCTGTCACATCACTGGGCTTCAAATTTTCTGAACTTTTATGCTCTGTTTCCTTCTTAAAATGTAATGCCTTTAACAGTACCCAGGTCACCTATTTAATCCTTTGGCATTTAGAAAATTCTTCTGCCAGATATCCTAAATCATCTCTCAAGTTCAAAGCTCCACAAGTATTTAGGGCAAAGGTGACATGCCACCAGTGTCTTTGCTAAAACAAAGCAAGAATCACTTTTACTCCAGTTCCCAACAAGTTCCTAATCTCCATCTGAGACGACTTCAGCCTGGATTTCATTGTCCATATCATCATCAGCATTTTGGTCAAAGTCATTCAACAAGTCTCTAAGAAGTTCCAAACTTTTCCACATTTTCCTTTCTTCTTCTAAGCCCTCTAAAGCATTACAACCTCTGCTTGCCACCCTGTTCCAAAGTTGCCTCTCCACATTTTCAGGTATCTTTACAGTAACGCCCCATGCTACTGGTACCAATTTACTGTATTAGTTCATTTTCACACTGCTGATAAAGCTGTACCCAAGACTGAGTAATTTATAAAGAAAAAGAGGTTTAGTGGATTTACACATGGCTGGGCAGGGCCTGCGGTGGGGGGGCTCACAATCATGGTGGCAGGTGAAAGGCACATCTTACATGGCAGCAAGCAAGAGAGAATGAGACCCAAGCAAAAGGGATTCCCCCTTAAAAAATCATCAGATTTCATGAGACTTATTCATTACCATGACAACAGTATGGGGGAAACCACCACCAAGATTCAATTAGCTCCCACTAGGTCCCTCCCACAACATGTGGGAAATATGGGAGCTACAATTCAAGATGAGATTTGGTGGGGACACAGTCAAAACATATCAATAGTCATTGTCAAGAATATTTTTATGAGAATATTAGGAAACTAAAACACTAGGAAAGGGGCATCGTTGTGATTACACTGCTGCTTTCTTTAACAATGAGTTGCCTTCCCATTTGTTGCAGGAGATGACAGGAGCCTCAAACTCACAGCAGATGTGTGGCTGGGAATGTGAAGGAGGGCTCCTGATACAAGTCACACCTGTGCAAATGCCTGAACATTAAAGCTCTGGTTCTTATCTGTAAATCGTAGATACGTAGAGGTTCTATACGTGTATGTTTGGAATATGAGTTTGTTGGAAACTTTTTGGGAGTTTATTCATTTTTGATGAACCAGAAGCCTCAAACATGTACATTTTAATATATCTTAGTATGAAATACAACTTCTTTGTGATGAAAAATTAAAACTACCAAGTCTCCACATAAGTCGATGTATTCAAAACTTATAGAATTTTTTTTATTTTTAACTTTATGGATGCATAATACATGTACAAATTTATGGAATTTGTGTGATATTGTGATACAAGCATACAATATGTAATAATCAAATCAGCATAATTCGGACACCTCAAACTTTCATTATTTATTTGAGTTGAGAACATTCCAAGTCTACTTCTTTAGTTATTTTGTAATATACAATAAATTATGATTAACCACTCACTCCGTTGTACTACTGAACACTAGATCTTCTTTCTTCTATCTAACTGTATTTTTATGCCCGTTAACCAGTCACTTTTTATCATCCCCTCCCTGTTACCCTTCCCAGCCTCAAGTACCCACAGATCAACTCTCTACTTCCATGTGATCCACATATTTTAGCTCCCACATGTAAGTGTGAACATTTGATACTTCTCTTTCTGCTCCTGGTTTATGTCACTTAACATAATGTCCTCCAGTTCTGTCCACGTTGCTGCAAACGACAAAATTTTATTCTTTTTTAAGGTTGAATAATATTTCCTCATGTGTATAGACCACATTTGCTTTATCCATTCCTCCACTGATGAACATCTGTGGATTCCATATGTTGGCTATCGGTTACAGTGCTGTAGGAAACATGGGGGTGGAACTATCTCTTCGAGATACTGACTTCCTTTCCTTTGGGTATCTGTAGTAAAGTTGCTGGATCAGAAGGTAGTTCCATTTTTAGTTTTCTGAGGAACCTCCATACTATTTTCAGTAGTGGCTATACTTATTTACTTTCACACTACCACTGTAAAAGTGTTCCCTTATCTCTATGTCCACTATTTTTTGTGTTTTTGGTAAAAGTCATTTTAACTGAAGTGAGATGATATCACAATCTATAATTTTAAAAATAAATGTTATACTGTTTCTCACTTGCCTTTACAGGAATAAATTCCAGGCTATCCTGTTTACAATTTATGTTTCCAGTAATTACCATTACTTAGAAAGTTGAATGCTTGAATCTTTTTTGGTGCTCCAAACTGTGAATTTATTGTTTAACATTTTTCAGCTAATTTTGAACAAGTTGCAAATAATATTTACAGCACTTATTTATAAATTGTATACAATTTAACCATATTTGGCTCATTGTGATTATGAACATGAGTTAATTTACAGTTTCTAAAACCATGTATAGAATTATTTTAAATAAATTCTCCAAAGTATATTTAATCTGTTCTGAGTTAGGCTAGTTCCATGTGCTTTACTAAACGTTACTCACTGATGTGGATGAAAGTACATGACAATGGGAAAGAAAGAATAATGAAAAACAGAAAAACACGAGACGTGTTTTGGGAGCTACAAACAGTTCCGTTGATGTTAAGACTAAATACCAGCAGGTATCCCTAGTGCTTTACTAAACCTAACTGACTGATATGAATGAACGTACGTGATAATGGGAAGAAAGAATAATGAAGAACAGAAAAATACGAGGCATGTTTTGGGAGTTACAAACAGTTCAGTTGATTTTAAGATTAAATACCAGTAGATATCCCTAGAGGAACCTGGCCTTTAATGCGCGCTGCAGACAGATTGTAAGTATTTTCCGCATTAGGTATGTGAGTTTATTCTCAATTATAGAAACACTGAAGTTTTTATTGGCAGGACTTGTTCACTCATTCATTCATTCAATAGCCATTTGTGGCCGGGTGCAGTGGCTCACACCTATAATCCCAGCACTTTGGGAGGCTGAGGTGGGTGAATTACCTGAGGTCAGGAGTTCAAGTCCAGCCTGGCCAACGTGGTGAAATCCCATCTCTACTAAAAATACAAAAATTAGCAGGGCACGGTGGCACACACCTGTAGTCCCAGCTACTTGGGAGGCTGAGGCAAGAGAATCACTTGAACCCGAAGGACGGAGGTTGCAGTGAGCCGAAATCATGCCACTGCACTCCAGCCTGAGTGACAGAGCAAGACTCTGTCTCAAAAAAAAAAAAAAAAGCCATTTGCTGAACATTCCTCTTTTTTTTGACATATAGGTACTTATTTATTTAAGTGACAAATAAAATTATATATCTTTTTATGTAAAACATTTTGTTTTGAAATATGTTTACATTGTGGAATGGCTAAATCAGGCTAAATAAGGTATGCATTGCTTCACATGCTAATCATATTTTGGGGGTAAGAATACTTAAAATCTAGTCTCTCAGCAGTTTTCAAGAATACAATGCATTGTTACTAACCACGCCCCTATGCTGGGTAATGTTTCTCTTGAACTTACTGCTTCTGTCTAGCTGAAAGTTTGAATCCTTTGACCAACGTTGGCTGAGCAGCTCTTGTGTTATAAGCAGCAGAGAGGAAGGGAAGAAAGTCATAGTTCCTACTTGCATAAAACTCAGACACCAGAAGCAGAGACAGAAAGGTGAACACATCATGAACACTCTTGTGCTCAGGGATACTAGAGAGACAAACAGGAGCATTGGATGGATGGGGATGAACTTACCAGGGCTCATCTGGATACCATGTATCCTGCGCTTTCTGGGGGCAGCCCTGACCGACGGCTTCATGTGTATTAACTCACTCAGCCTGCAAAGGGCCCATGACACAGACACCTGCACTGCCCTTGTTTCATCGATGAGGAAATGAATGGTGCAGACAGGCTGGGTGACTTGCCCACGATCCCACAGGCGGTCAGCAGTGCAGATGGACTGTGAACATACAATGCACACTGTAGACCCCAGAGCCTCACTGTCTCACTGTTTTCGGTCTGTTTTTCTTTTGATAGCAAGTGATGGGTAAACTGCACACATTTCACTCATGTTCATATGGAAGCTATTGACTCTTTTTCTGGTAGATTTTTAAAACATGCTATAGTTTTCAAGTTGAAAACTAAGAAATACTTAGCATACATCCTTCAAAGTGGAATGGGAAAGGTTCCCTTGTCCCCCTGGCAGGGTGCGTGGTGGGGGTGGGGCTCTCTTCTTCAGTGTCCCACAGCTCAAACTTCTAGGGCAGCATACAGACGGGAAGACTGTGGGGCTCCAATCCCACAGCAGTCTCTGGCGGGGAATGTTTACAGCTCCTGAAGCCCCAGTGGGCGTGTGGTGCAGGGTGCTCTCTTGGGTTTGCAGTCTATAGGCAGCTTGTATTAATCGGCTCAATTAGACACTCTACCTGGTCGGGAGGACAGAAGACTTTCCCCGGTTCTTGCCCGGGTGTACTGGAAAAATTGGATCACACCTGGGCTTGGAGAATTCGTGCAAAGCTTTATCGAGTGGAAGTAGCTATCTGCAGATGGGGGAGCCAGAAGGGAGATGGTTTCCCTGGGACTGGGCTCTCGTCTGACCGCCCTGGCTCTCGTTCGACTGCCCCGGCCATTCTCTGCCTTGTGCCCCTGATCCATGGCCGTCTGTCGGTGTGCCCTTCCCCCTGCATGCCCCCTCCATGTCCTCTCGCTGTCCAGCCACTTGTGTCTTCTTCTGCTGATGTGCTTGCTCCTCTTGACTTCTGGCCACCTGTGTGTCTGCCTTTCTGGGGTCTCCAGTTTTATAGGCCCAGGATGGGGGCATGGAGGGCCAGGGTGGTCTTGGACAATGCAACATTTGGGCGTGAAGGCAAAAGTGCCTGTCCTCACCTAGGTCCGTGGGGTGGAGCCTTAGCCAGGGACTGTGCCCTCCTTTACCCAGCACTTCCCTTCCCCACTTCCCTATCATTTAAAGGGACCACACTCTTCCCTTCCCAGCACTTCCATATCAAAAGTATAAAGGGTAACAGGTAGAATTAATACAGAAGAAGTTAATTTAAAAAAACTAAGAGCATACAAGTATTGTGAGAAGCCCATGACAAATTGGTAAATTCATCGGAAAAATATACATTAATACATTAAGCATAATTAGACTAATTATTCCTGTAAAGTCAAACATATTTTATTATATTCAGTAGGATAGCCTTTCAAGAAATATAGCTAAAATAAGAATTAAAATAGAAGAAAAAAAGAATACTATCCAAGAAATTTTAATCAGTTGATGATGCAACCTCTGAAATTTTTTTCCCTTTCAGTTTTGGTTTACTTGAAAAAAATTTACATGTTTATGGGATACAGAGTGATATTTCCATGCATGTATATGGTATGTGATGATCAAATCGGGGTAATTAGCATATTCATCACCTGATTATTCATCGTTTTTTGTGTTGCAAACAATCAAAATTCCCTCTTCCAGCCTCTTGAAAATATACACTGAATTGTCCTTAACCACAGTCTCCCTTCAGTGTTGCAGAGCACTAGAATGTATTCCTCCCATCCAGCTGTAACTTTGTATCCATTGACCAACTTTCCTCCATCCTCCCCCCAAAACCTTTCCCAGTGGAGGTTTTTTATTCTAACATGGAAGTTTGAGAGGTACTGGTAAAGTTATTTGACTTTTTAATTTTTGATCATATATCCTAGAGCAGATGTCAACATCAATTCTTCAAAATCATTAATAAAAAATATCAGAATGGGTGTCAACTTCCCTTATTTTCAGCAGTACTTTTCTTCTTACGAACAGTTTTGGAAAAATTGAAACTTAAAGCTATTGGGAAGAAAAATCATTTCTCAATGATTATCAACTATCTTATAACTTTATCTCTCTAAAAAAAAAATCTGATTTTTTCTCCAGATTTTTACCTTATAGTAGAGGAAGGAGACATGTGGATCAGAAATTGGCCATAGTTCTTTTTAAAATGCCAACATTTCTACTGCAGAAACGAATTTCAATGAAATTGGTCCAGAGGGTGGGTGCTGAATCTGAGGGCAGTCACACTGCCTGAAAGTCCAAGGGTAGGGGAGAAGTTGTTGGATTTACAAAGTGTCTATTCCCAAGCTATCCCACCTTCGCCTCATGACTATCCCACTAGGTATGGAATTTCATTATCTCCATGTGACAGAGATGGAAAGAGAAATTTTGAAGGGTCAGGGTTGTGGGGCTCAGTAAGAGGCATGGAGACCAGAGACAGAACTGTGGAAAGGAGCCTTCCAACAAAGACACCAGGTCATGGAATATGCTTGCGAGCTAAGTCAGCTCCCTGCATGCAGGCTGCAATGAAAATTGAACCACATGTTAAAGAACTTCTAGTTGGAAAAACTATTTCACTTTAAGATACCAATTAGATTTCATTTAGGATATCAATTACAAGAGTTTGAACATTCTTTTTGCAAAACCACATGTAGCTGACCTGTACTGAATTATAGGTTTAAAGAGAATTTCTAATCTCAGCCACTTTATAGAATATGTATTCTCTTTTTTCAGCCACAAATTGGACCTAAGCACAATGTTTAAAGGCCATTATCTGTTTGAACAACTCCATAAATATAAACCTCCATAATAGAGTACCATATAATTGGCTTCAAGGGAAATAGTAGCTTTGGATAACTTTGGAATATGTTCTTTTTAAAATTGTTCTCTATTGAGAATATTTCCATTTACTCAGCCAAGTTTTTGTTCCATCTAGGATCGTTTTCTCAGAGACCTGCCACCTGCATAAGCCTTTGTTAAGCAGATTCAGAATCAAAAGGTGCTAAACAATTATGCAGGTGTTTATTCTACAGGAGACCTTGCTATACGTAGGTACCCTTTCTTCTGTCCTGTCTCATAAAAGTTTTTGTAATAAAAGTGATCTTTCTATAGTTGAGAATCGGTTATGTAGCACTTAGCATACGGTAACTTAGGTTACTTATAAGTTCCTTAACTTACAAAGGAAAGCATGTATGTGGATATCCCTTTGACTGGGTTTGGTAAACTTATTTCAAGGGCTCCTTTGATAACATTGTAGCAATTGTGCTTTCTGAACCTGAGAAAGTCTTAATATTTAAAAGGGGGGAATATTTAAAAACATTTGTTGAATATTGAATATTAAGGATCTTTGCTAATGGAGATGTCTGTATTCAGATAAAAAAAAACAGCAGAGGTTTTGTTTCATTGGGTGGAAAGTTATCATGTTGGAAATATTTGTTAAAGCTGAGCTTGGGCTTCTGCTGGGGATCTGCGATACCCAAGGGTTGCCCTTCATTTTCTATATTTTCGGGACATGTACAGCAGAGACATAGGGATATTCTGAAGATTATCATCGCAACTATGCACATCTGGTCACCGGGAGGGGACAAGAGCACCTCAGTTACTTCCCTTAGAAGAAGGCCCATGTCCAGGGAGTCAGTGTGGTGGGATGGCAGGTGTTATGGGTTGAACTGTGCCTCTCCAAAATTCATATGTTGGAGTCCCATCCCCAGGACCTTAGAATGTGACCTTATTTGGAAATCACGTCATTGAAGATGTCATTAGTTAAGATGCGGTCATTAAAGTGGATTCTAATCCAGTATGACTAGTGCCCTTATTAAAAGGAGATATTTTTGGCTGGGCACAGTGGCTCGTGCCTATAATCCCAGCGACTTGGGAGGCTGAGGCAGGAGGATTGCTGGAGACCAGGAGTTCAAGACCAGCCTGAGAAATACAGTATGATCTTGCCTCTAAAAAAAATAATAATAATTAGCTGAGCATGGTGGTGTGCACCTGTAGTCCCAGCTACTCAGGGGCTGAGGTGAGACGACCAATTGAGCCCAGGAGTTCAAGGCTGCAGTGAGCTAACGAACTGGGATCATGCCCCTGCACTCCAGACTGGATGACAGAGTGAGACTCCACTTCTAAAAAGGAAAAAAAAAAAAGTGGAAATCCGTGCATAAAGACAGACAAATCCAGAGAGAGAACACCGTGAGAACACGAAAGCAGAGATGCAGTGATCCTTCTGCCAGTCAGAGAACAGCAAAGATCGCCAGGAAACCAACAGAAGTGGGGAGAGAGGCAAGGACCAGCGTCTCCCTCACAGACTCAGGAGGAACCAAACCTGGCATCGTCTTTAGCTTGGACCCTGGCCTCCGGAACTGAACTGGGAGACAATGAATATCTGTTGTTTACACCACCCAGTCATGGGTGCCTTGTTAAGGCAGCACCAAGAGACCAATACATCGCATCCCTGTGGAACTCTTAGGCTTACTGGAAAAATAGATGTACCTCTTATTAGCCTCCCCTAACTATACAGAACAGGAGACTGGCTGCTTTTCAAAGCTAAATACCCTTAGCTTGAATTGGTTTGAACGAGGGCTGGGTGATCTCAGAGAACAATGGGACATTTTCTGGGAGATGGAGAAGGACCAGCTCTGGCTGTGTTGCTGCTCTGGGATCACAGGATTCACATAGTCGGCTCTGGACGACCTCAATTGTCATTGTATCTTTCTTCTTTTCAAAAAGTTCTTTCTTCTATTCCATCCCAGGCTTTTAAAAGCATCTGTCATGAGCCCCAGCAATGTTCTTTGTATTTAAATTCATCTTCCTAACTTTCTTTTGGAGAGGTGAATTGCTGCTCTTGCAAAGAATGGAAAGTATCACAAGTGCGGGAGGATTTTCTGTCCTCAGTATTCCTGTCTCCCATCTCTTTCTCAGCTGTACCTTCCCCCTCAGGACCCGTGCACAGAGCTGCCCCTTGGTCTTAGTCAAGTTTATTGAGGTTGAAGTTGTAGATGTTTGTCACCCCAGTGGGGTCATGAGCAGGGAAGGCCAGATCACAAATGTGTGTGACTTAGCACTAAGTCATGGGCTGGTCAGGGACAAGACGGGCAGCCTGGGAGCTCCCAGGAACAGGCAGTAGATGACTCAGGGGCAACAAAGACATGCACCAGGCAATGGGGAGATGGATCTCAGTGCAAAAGTGAAGACAGAGAGAATGATGTCCCTAGTTCAAAGTTTTTAGACAGTAGCCCAGATGGAAAGTTGGGGAAATATAGACCAAGGGAAGTAAGTCTATGAGCCCCGTCTCTGACCTCTGGAAAGTGAGCACCAGGAGTCAAGTGCAGCTTCCTCATAGAAGAGCAGAATGGGAGAGAGGAGGTGGCGGTGGAGGCAACATGGTATCAGGGTGGTGGCCGTGGTTCGTGTGCATGGGACAGCTGCAGAGTGGACACGTTGGGTGGAGGGTGTAGAATTCTGGTACAGTCAGGAAAAAGATCAGAGATGGGCCTTATTTTTGTCTCATTTTTAAAATAAATCCAAAGAGACTTTATTGTTATACAAATATAAAATATCATCTCATAGAACTCCTTTTAACCATTAAATTACAGATTTCCTGTATGTACACACTTATAAATTATGTTTGAAATTACTAAGAATTTTGTACATCAGCTAGTGCTTAATAAAACGTACTACAGAAATTGCAGAATAAACATTATATTGCTTTTGTAGTTTTTCAACCTATGAAACAAGATAATGACTCATATCTGTGCATCATGATAAACACATTTTTTGATGTTAATAACATTAAGTGTTCTTAGATCTTTCACCCCCAAGAATTACAGGGATAATGACTTGCTATAGATTTTTGGACTTTAAAGATACTAGGGATTACAGAAAAAAAATGTTGGCTACTGAATAGGACAGATATATTGTAAAGTATTTGGGAAGGCGGAAGACAAGCCTGTGACGAGGCAAAAGGCCAGGCCAAGCGGCCAGGTCATAAGGGATGATCAGGACATGCTGTAAGGCCTGAGGCAGAGCCAGTGAGCACGGACTCTAGGTGGCCGAAATAGCCCAACTCAGAGCACAGCTGTTCTACACACCAGCCAGGCCCTGTCTCCAGCTGCAAGAGCTTGGCCAACCAAAATAGGTCCCTAAGCTTTACCTTCTCCCTTCCCTTTCAGATTCTGCCATCCCTCCAGCCCTTCCTTAACTGATTCATTCACTTCCCTATTGTCTCTTTGTGTAATGTACTTCTTCCTTGACGTAAGGCTAAAGATACTAAATCAGTCCAATTTGTTCGCAGTTCAGGCCACTCATTTGAGTCACCTGAAGAACAGAAAGAGCGAGAGAGAGCAAGAAATAACTCATTCTCAGACCATGCCCCAGACCAAAACACCAGGATCTCTGTGGAGAACCACAGAGCGAAACCCTCTTATTTGAAAGTGTTTGAAAATCATTCACTATTTACAAAGTTCAGGGTCTTCATAAAGGAATTCCTGCCCTCAACAATTGAAAACACAGGCATCTATTAATTTATTCCTGGAAACTCCTAACCCACAGAACTAAAGTTGCCTCATAAACCCTGTGGAGACATTATCTTTTGGGACCAGAGCTGTATCTTCCTCAATTATTTATCTGCACCTGCCTGAAACCTAGTAGAGATGCAACAGTTACTTTTAAATGAACAAATGAGTAAAGGAATATTTTGTAAAACACATTGCGGGTCATCAGCAGTGCCCCTTCCATCATGGGGAAAGCAGGTGAAACCCTCCTCCTCTGCCAGGTGTCCAGCAGGTGAGAGGGCGTGGGCAGGACACACTGGCCCAGTCCGTCCCAGGGGTGCACAGGGCAGAGGCGATTTTCGGGATCAGGATGTGCCACTGTTGCAAAAAGTAACTGTTATCCTAGGCATTGAGAGTCAACACTCCATTTTGCAAACACTGATTTCAAGAGGGGCAGATGAGAGTGTGGTTAGCTCGAGATTTATAAAATCTGCAGGAATCGGGCTTGGGGAAGGAGAGCAGACCAGGGCACAGAGGGTCGGGGGACAAAGTGCCCCAGGGGGAGGCTGCTACCTCTTTCTTTTCAAAAGACCCAAACAAAAGAAAAGAAGGACGCACATGCTGTCAGGTGAGTAAAGACAGTGGATTCATTTTCAATGGCTGGTCTCACAAATTCCCACCAACTTAGGGGCTTAAAAATATATAAATTTACTGGCCGCGCATGGTGGCTCACACCTGTAATCCCAGCACTTTGGGAGGCAGAGGCGGGTGGATCACTTGAGGTCAGGAGTTCGAGACCAGCCTGACCAACATGGTGAAATCCTATCTCTACTATAAATACAAAAATGAGTAAACATGCCGGGCATGGTGGCACAAGCCTGTAATACCAGCTACTCAGGAGGCTGAGACAGGAGAATTGCTTGAACCTGGAAAGTAGAGGTTGCAGTGAGCCGAGATTGCACCACTGTATTCCAGCCTGGGCAACAGAGCAAGATTCTGTCTCAAAATAATGATAATAATAATAATAATAATAATAACAATAATAAATAAAATAAATTTACTGTATTATAGTTCTGGAGGTTGGAAGCCTGTCATGGGTCTCACAGAGTTAAAGTAAAGATTCCTTAATTTGGACAAAGACTTTTGTAAGGACAGTGAACACAATTTTCTTTCTCTCATTCAGATCTTATGTTGGGCAGCCTGCTCAGATTTTCCCTCCTTCCTGGCAGTAGAAGCTTTTGTTCTCAACTAGTATCTCTCACTCTACCAACTACTAACTTCTCTGAGGTGTGTGGGCTTATTTAAAAAAGGGGTGGTGTTTGCATGTTTAGAGCTGGGTAATATCTTTCATAAGTCACGCGAACACAGCTTAAAGAAGACGACGTCAAAAATAGCCAAAAGTTCTGTGTGGATTAGAGTCAATTTCTTTCTGTGAGAATATCAAAGAAACCAACTGGCATTTTGTCACTCATTCAGTGTCAAAATATAGCCCGATTTGGGGTATCTTGTATGACAAGCAGCGTGGCAAATGACAGTGGATATGATCTGACTTGGTACATTTTTGGCATGAGAACATTATCAGCATCACTGCTGGAAAAAGCACAACCCTGCTATTCGCTAACAAAACAAGGTAATGCGTCAGGAACAGGTGACCTATCCTTACCTCCAAAACTCCGCTCCTCTTATAGCGTCTGCTGCCTCCGGGACTGGCTGTGCAGTGTGGAAAATGATCTGTCCTGCCTCTTATCCGACTCGATAATGAAGAGTAGGTAAGAGTAGGACGGTCAATTTTCAAAGGCAGGATGAGTCACGCTTGTGAGGCTGCCCAGTCGCAGAAGGTGTTTTGTATGGAACCAAATTCACTTTCAAAAACTGTCTCCCAGTGCAGAAGCACCTCCTCTCCTCACCCCTGCCATTGTTCACTGTCTTACAGGCGTCTTTCTTCACCACTTCATCGTTTTCAAAAGAAGTTTAAAAAGAGACTCAGAATAAACCAAAATCAAACAAACACGCAAACACCTCACTTACACTGCGGTTAAATGACTGGAAAGTTACCTGCCTTCCTTGAAGTGGGAAGGTTGCCCCATGGAGCCTCACACTGGTCCTTCCGCGTCCCAGACACTCACATCGAAGAGAAAATGCAGTGGGGCTGGCAATGTAGTTCACGGTTTCATGTTTCAATGCCTTAGGCTGGTCTTCTGAACTTCCCAGCAAAGATAAAATGCTGTAAGTTCCCAGGAAGGTGCGGGAGCCACCCTTCAGCTTAGGAGACTTTGCAGCCTCTCCTTTAATTCAGGTAGAAAGCTCTCCTTATGCATGCTTATTCCAACTAGAAGGCAAAATGTGCCCATGAACACATATGCGCCAAATAGACACACATACACATACATACCACATGCACACACACTAAACACACAGACACATCACACACAGACACACACCCTATACACACAGACACACACCACACACATCCTATACACACAGACACCCTATACACACAGACACACACCACACACATTCTATACACACAGACACACACCCTATACACACAGACACACACCACACACATTCTATACACACAGACACACACCCTATACACACAGACACACACCACACACATTCTATACACACAGACACACACACCACATATGCCCCACATAGACACATACACACCACACACCCCATACACACAGACACACACACCACACACCCCATGCACACAGACACACACACCATATAGACACCACATAGACACATACACACTACACAGACACATATACACATCACCTGCCCATACACAAACATATCACAGACACATCACATACCACATGCACACATACTAACCACACACAGACCCCACACACACACACCTTACACACACACACACCCTATACACACAGAAACACACTACACACATCCTGTACACATAGACACACACACCACACACTCCATACACACAGACACACACACCATATAGACACCACATAGACACATACACACTACACAGACACATATACACATCACCTGCGCATACACAAACATATCACAGACACATCACATACCACATGCACACACACTACACACACAGACCCCACACACAGACATACTCCCTATACACAAAGACACACCACATATGCCCCACATAGACACAGGCACACATATACAACACCTGCTCATACACAAACACATCATAAACAGACATATCACACACCACAAAAACCATGCCACATAGACCACAACATACAGACATCACATATACCACACACACAGCACACACATTTCACACACACATCACATACCACACCACATGCACACACAGACACATGCCACATAGCCACATACCACACACATACAGACATCACAGATACCACACACACAGCACACGCACACTTCACACACGCACATCACAAACATACTTCACACCCTAAGAGACACTGAGTCACACATACACACGCCGCATGCACACACACACCCTACAAACACACCACACACTACACATTCACACACCACCATCACACCTGTACCCCCCCACACACACATACACGTAACACATATACCAAACATATGCCACACACATTCACACACCACATACACATATACACACAGACTGTTTTTTGAAGAACGCAAAGAGTAAATAGTGATTAAAGACCATTTAAACCTGAGATCCAAATTTGAAAATAGCTAAATTTCTCCTAAGTTAACATTTTAGTATTAAACTATTTCACATTCCTATAGTGACTTATTTAGGACGAGTTTTACTTACCAAGAATTATTACAAATTACAAGGATGAAAAATGTAAAAACTAATTTTTATCATGAACATATCTCATCTTTTCTACACAAAGCATACATTATACAGAAAATAATGGTGTCGACTCAGTATCTTTTCCTCTGCTGACCTTGAGGGATAAATGTCCTTGACGATGGCATATTTTCCCCTATGAGACTGTAAATACGTCTGAGTGCATATGAATGCCGCTTCTGCTTTCTGTATTATAAAAATATTACAAGGCACTCTCCTTTCCTCTGGAATTCAGAAATTTTCACAGAGCCTTCTCTAAGTAGGGACAAAAGAAAGCAGGCTTTGTAGAAGTGATCACAGAGACGCTATCCTGACCTGGAGAGATGAAGAAGCCCACTGAGCTGCAGGTTCGCAAGTTCAATTATCTTTAAAGGTGACAGCAACTCTGTAAACACAGGCCACAGACATGTCACTAGCCATTGTTCAGAAGGCCAAGAATATTAGAAAGAATCTTACAGGAAAGAGAAGTTGTCTTTCTTTACACTTCACCTGGTGTGAGTATCACCTTGGACCAGATAACCATGAGGAAGATGGCTTTAAAACAATCAAACACAGCTGCTATGGAAAACAGTATGGAGGTTTCTCAAAAAAATGAGACGAGAACTACATATAAGCCAGCAATTCCATGCTGGGTGTATATTCAAAGGAAGTGAAATCAGTGTTGCAAAAAGATATCTACCCTCCCATGTTCATTGCATTTTTCACTACAGCCAAGACGTGGAACCAACCCAAATGTCCATCAACAGAAGAATGAGGAAACAAAATGTGGCATACGCAAATAATAGTTAAATATGATTCAACCTTAAAAGAGAAGGAAATATTGCCATTCATGACCATATGGATGCGTCTGAACAACATTACATTAAGTAAAATAAACCAGTGACAGAAGGGTCAATGCTATGTGATTCTGCATACACGAGGTATCTACAACAGTCAAACTCATAGAAACAAATCCATCCCTGAGTACCAGAGGCTCGAGGGAGGGGGACATTGTTGTTCAATTGGTGTAAAGTTCAGTCATTCAAGACAAATAAATTCTAGAGAGCTGCTACTTACAGGTCTCTACAGTTGTGTTTGTTCTTACACTGCTATAACAAAATAGCTGAGACTGGATAATTTATAAAGAAAAGAGGTTTAATAGGCTCACTGTTCCACAGGCTGTACAGGAAACATGGCTGGAGGCTTAAAACAACCACATGTTATGAAAACTCACTCACTATTGTGGCCAAAGGGGATGGTGCTCAACCATTCATGAGAACTCCACTCCCATGACCCAGCTGACTCCCACTAGGCCCCACCTTTAACACTGGGGATTACAATTTGACACGAAATTTGATGCAGACACAGTTCCAAACCATATCAATAGTTAAAAATACTGTACTGTGCTTTAAAATCGTAGCTCTCATGTTGAGTGTTCTTACCATAAAATTTTCTTTTTATGGTAAGGCACAAGAAACGTTTTGGAAGTGACAGACATGTCTATTACCTTGATTGTGGTAATGGTTTCAAAGGTGCAGGGGGATGTCCAAACTCATCAAATTTTATTCATTCATTTTATTCATTAAATATGCGTAGTTCTTCGTATATCACTTATACTTCGATAAAGCTGTTTTTAAAAATCGTATACCTCTATTTAAAAACCCATGTCACGTTTTCCTTCTAAGAAGAAAAAAACACAACTGAACACATTCTATATTCTGAAACCAGTTGCTTGAGGGATAGTGACATAGCATTGCAAATAAGATCTATCCCTTTCAGCTCAGGGGAAAAAGAAAATTATTCTACAGTTCATTCAAGGCCAGGGCCTCTTTCTCCTCCTGGGAACCCGGAGCAGAAGCAATATGGAATCATTCGATGCTGGCATTCAGAGAAAGGGTGCGAGGTGGATTTGTGCTGTCCCCAGGCTTCCCGCAGCAGTATGTACAGCACATATGCTGGGAGGGGCTGGAAAGGGCATGGGAAGCATGACACTGTTCCCTGCCATCAACACTTGTTAAAATCCTTTATAACTCATCTGTCAATCCATCAGAAATAGTCACAAACTAGATTTACAAGTCTCTCTAAGGTACATACATACAATTCTATCCAGTCTCCTGAGAATTTTACAACTTGTGTGGAGTCTTCAGGGAAAGGGACTCCAAATTTACCAGAAGCTGCTGGTAAAATTTGAAAATGAACATTTCCAAGCTGCATGTGGTTTTGGAAAGAAGGACTCCTCAGAATTGTTCCTTCTCTGTTATCTGTTTTGTTCCACAGTGGCTGGATTTTATGCTTGGGGCAGACGTCCTGCTACACAGTTGAAAATCAACAGTGGGAATCAGAACAGAGAGAATGCAGCCTCCCAGGCCCTGGGCCAGCACCGTCAAGCTTCTCCTCTCCTGCAAGGATGTGTCCCCAGCATCATCACTTCCTTCCAACCACTAAATCTCCAACATTTGAAAGAAATATAAAGGACTAGCCACAGATTCCAATTGGCCAAGAGTTGTCCAGTTCCTGGGATGATTTTGTACAGGGAGTGCATGGAATATTGGCTCTGGTGGGCTTTTTTGCCTGATGGCCTCTCATTTTCTGTTTTCGTTCAGTACAGATGCAAGTGGATATTTTCAACTTACCCATGTGGATGACAAACTGTTAAATGATTATTTTCGGAAACACTTAATTTCCCTTCAAATTCCCCTGCTGGATATTGTTGTCTTTGCCTTTAGCAAATAAAGACTGTTTACTTCACAGCCATGATGGGAGCAGAAATTGAAGGCAGAAAATTCATCTGCATTGTCTGTCATTAAGTTCCTAGACTCCTTTTTCATGGCTTGGACACCTGCCCTGGGTAATGAAATGTCCTTTGTCTTATGTGTTAGTCAATTCAGGCTGCCAAAACAAAATGCCACAGAGTGAGTGGATTAAACAACAAACATTTATTTCCGACAGCTCTAAAGGCTGGAAGTCTGAGGTCAGGGTTCCCACACGGCAGGGTTCTGATGGCTTGCAGATAGCTGCCTTCTCACTGTGTCCTCACATGGCAGAGCCAGGAAGCAGGCTCTCTGGTATCTCATCTTATAAGGGCACTAATCCCCTAATAAGGGCCCCATCCTCATGACCTCATCTAAACCTAATTACCTCCCCGAAAGCCTCCTATGAACTGGATTCCTGCCCTCAACTTTGTATGTTTAAAACCTAACCCCCAGTGTAATGGCACTTGGAAATGGGACCTCTGGAAGGTAGTTAGGTCATAAGGGTGGAGCCCTCATGAATGGGATCAACACCCTTAGAGTAAGAGGCATCAGAGGACTTGCCCCTTTCTTTCTTTTCTTGGCCATGTGAGGATACACGGGAAGAACAGCCATCTGTGAACCAGGAAGTTGGCCCACACCAGACACCAGCCACTCGATCGTGAACTTGTCAGCCTCCAGAACCAGGAGAAATAAATGTTGTTGTTGTTTAAACCATCCAGTCTATGACATTTGTTAGAGCAGACCAAGGTGACTAGGACAGAATCCATATCCAAATATCATCACACTAAATGTTAGGGCTTCAACATATGAATTCTTGAGAGGACATGTATTAGTCAGTTCTTGTATTGCTATAAAGAAACACCTGAGACTGGGTAATTTATAAATAAAAGTTTAATGGAATTGGCTCACAGTTCCATAGGCTGTATAGGAAGCATGTGCTGACATCTGCTTGGCTCCTGGAGAAGCCTCAGGAATCTTCCAATTATGGCAGAAGGTGAAGGGGGAAGGAGGCATCTTACATGGTGGGAGTGACAAGAGCAAGAGGTGGGGAGGTGCCACACACTTTTAAACAACCAGATCTCGTGGGAACCCACTCACTCTGATGAGGACAATACCAAGGTGGATGGTGCTAAACCATTCATGAAAACTCTGCCCCCATGATCCAGTTACCTCCCACCAAGCCCCATCTCCAGCATTAGAGATTATAATTTGACGTGAGATTTGGTGGGAACATATATTCAAACCACATCAGTACACAATTCAGTCCATAGCATCTTCCTACTTGAAAAATTGCTGTTTCTATTCACTGAGTTTAAGACGGTTAAAGATCATCTTTCTTTTGTAACTATTACCACTCTAGCCAGTAAGAACTGAGCTTTAAATACCGGAGAACAAGACATCAACCTCTTTATTAGGACTTCCCTGGAGCATTCAGGGGCCTCCATCTTGCCAATGCCCCTGACTTTCTCATGAATTTATTTTCGTTGTTGCTCCATGATATGTATAGAATTAAAAGTAGACTTGCTCCAATAAAAGGGATTGTCTGTAAAATGATATGATTTATCTCAGTATAAGGACACAAGAGTGAGGAAATTAGGAAAACAAAATAAATTTTATCATTTGCTATTTTGTAACATTGAAGAATCCTAGCATGTAAAAGTGAAAGTTTTGAATGGAGTTCCAACCTCTACTACCAGATAGTGTTATGGTTAGGGTTTGTGTCCCCACCCAAATCTCATCTTGAGTTGTAATTCCCGGGTGTTGAGGGAGCGATCTGGTGGGAAGTGATTGGCTCATGGGGGTGATTTCTCCCATGCTGTTCTCCTGATGGTGAGTTTTCATGAGATTTGATGGTTTTATAAGCATTTGACAGTTCCTCCTACACACACGCACACTCTCTCTCCTGCTGCCATGTAAGAAGTGACTGCTTCCCCTTCCACCATAATTATAAGTTTCCTGAGGCCTCCCCAGTCATGTGGCACTGTGAGTCAATTAAACTTCTATCCTTTATATATTACCCAGTCTTGGGTATTTATTTATAGCAGTGTGAGAAGGGACTAAGACAGATGGTTACCAAACCCAGACAGTTATTTCCAATGTAACTTACTGAAAACTGCTTAGAGGATGCTTAAGCCCAAACCATGAGTAATTTTTTAAGGGCTGATATGTGAGATGGGTAACAAAGGGGAGTTTAAAAGGATGAGTTGTCTCCAAGTGGAAAAAGTGGGCACACTCGCACTCTCACCTCCATCAAGAGAGGTCTGTTGTGAAGAATCCCTGTGGAGAGCCTGAGATGCACCTCTGTAGGAAAGGGACCAGTGAATTAGGACAAAACTCCAAGGGCAGAGTTGGGCCAGCCCCATCACCAGGGAAGGTCAGAGCAAAGGATGCTCAAGAGATTCCCAAGAAGCAGCCAAGAGTCTCTGGGGTTTAAAAAAAAAAAAAAAAAAGAGGCATGGGATTGTCTTGGCTACCTTGAGGAGAGAATAGGCTCATCAGGGAGTCACCGAGAACATCACCACAATCCCACATCCCCAGGATTCAGACAGAGGATGGAAGAGAGTGCTCCACTCACAGCAAGTGGGCCCAGGTGAAAGGCACAGAAGGGTGGCCAGGACTGGGTTGCTGCTGTGGGTCCCACAAAACCCACAGAAAGATCAAAAATAATAGTCAGCTCAAAATACCATTTAGATTGAGAACTAAAGTCAAGGTAAGAAATTGTGAGTTGAACCCATTTAAGGAAGAAGTTGACCCTGGAGGTCTAGATGAAGAAATTGGGAGGCTGAGGAAGGACAGTGTAAACTTAGGGTTGGGTCTTTTGTTTCCCACCTGTATGAGACCCCAGCTGGGGCACAAGCATTTTAGCCTTATATCACAATAAAAATTTTGGACATTATAGTCCAAAGCCCCTAATGGGATTGGAAAGAAAGGAAACACTTTCCTTTGCTGAATGGAGACTGGGCCCCTAGCACAGCGCAGGGACTGCTGTCCAAGTGTACATCTCAGGGAGGACCTGGGAAGCCAGGCTGGGTTCGAGTCCTGTGTCTCTCATGATCCTGCACCCTGGCAGCTCCCTTGGACTGGGTGTCATCATCCCCAAGCAGCTGGACCCAGAATACCTGGGTTGGGCTAGGCCAGGAGAGAGCTGGGTCCAGGGATGCCCCCTTCCCGGAGCTCCCCCTAAAGCAGGAGGAGGTATGCGGGAAGGGCAGGGCAAGACCAGCGCCCCAGGATGCCTGGATCCCTCCCCACAAAGAGCAAAGAAGGGGGCTGAGTGTCAAGCCTTAAGAACCCAGTGAACTCCCTGGCATTTAATATCTTCAGTTTTTAGAGGGAGGTAAGGCACAGGTTTAGTTACTGAGATATCTGATATCCCTGTCTCTCCACAGGCCTCATTATGTGGGTGCACAGGTTTTCAGGAAGATTGAAAACATAATTGTACCACCTTTACTGAAATTATAAGCTAAATTTATGAGGTATCTAAATGTTTGTCATAAACAAGTCATTAGTTGACCCAAATGTTTTCCAGAGTCTGCTATAGAACAATCAGCAATTGGCTCTTATATATATTTTTCATTTAGGCTTTTTAATTTCTATATGAAACATTTAAATCTGGATATGTGTTTATTTGTGTGCATGTGAAAGAAATAGAGATTGAAGGAGGAGAGAGAAAACATTCTTGTCTTACCTTCTCTTAAATTCATTGTTCTGTGTGGTTTCTATCTGTCAGAGGGGGTATTCTGCTGTTACTGTGTCAGGGGAAGAGGAAAATGCCTTTTGCATCTATTATTTCATTTCATTTCATCTTTATTTTATTTGTGAAGGAATCATAGGAAAAATAAGAAAAGCAAAGACAACAGAGGCAATGGTCTGACATCTATCAGCTGTTCCACATCTAAAATGGGATGGGACTAAAGCAAGTTAGCAGTGCGTTAAAGGAGGTGAACATTCAGGCATCAATAACCTGTTTTCTCAAGAGATTGTGGATTGTGGGTTCTGGACATTAGGAAGGCTGCTCATGTTTCCAGGACACACAGCATGCCACAGTTCTTCAAGGGACTCCCATCCCCAATCCCACCCCCTGCCCCACCGCTCTGGCTCCAAGCTAACGCAGCCACAGTCGCCCCGGATGACACTTTCAGGTTCCTGGTGCTGTCCAAGATAAACACTGACAATCTGACTACTCAGGTCTGTGAGAAGTTTTCCCTTAGAAGTGAAGTGAACAAAATTCCCAGTAGCATCCCTATGCAAATAAAATGGTTAGTTTCCCTAGAATGAGTTTTTCTTAACGCGGTCTTTAGTGGGTCCCAAAATATAGCTCTCTGGAAGCCAATCTGTGAGCGCGTAAAATAATGTTAAATAAATAATATAGCACTGCAATGCTGGATTTAAATAAAGATAAATTTAAGTGCATGGAAAAAGTAATTAGGTGCACTGCATATCTGTACAGCCTCTTCTTTATATCCAAGAGAGAAGTCTGAACATTACATTAAAAGTTGAAAAGTTAGAAAAGGTCAGGCAAGTTTGTGTGTGTTTAGCTCTTCTTATAGGTGTGCACTGGTATCTCATTATGGGTTTAATTTGTGTTTCTTTCACAACTAATGATGTGGAACATCTTTTCATCTGTTTATTGGTTATCTAGTTATCTTTTTTTTTTTTTTTTTTGAGACAAGGTCTTGTTTTGTCGCCCAGGCTGGAGTGCAGTGACACAGCAACCTCAGCCTCCTCCTGTGCTCAAGCAATCCTCCCGCCTCAGCCCCCAGAGTAGCTGGGTCCAGAAGCATATGCTGCATGCTCAGATAATATTTTTGGTAGAAATGGAGTCTCCCATGTTATCCAGGTTGGTCTTGAACTCCTGGGCTCAAGAATCCCTGCACCTCGGCCTCCCAAAGTGCTGGGATTATAGGCAGAAGCCACTGCACCTGTCCATATATCATCTTGAGTAAAGTGTCTGTTCACATGTTTTGCTCACTGTCTAATTGGGTTGTTTTCTTATTGTTGAGTTTTGAGAGTTCTTTGTACATTCTGGATACAAGTTCTTAGTCAGATATGTGACTTGAAATATTTGCTCCTGGTCCATGGCTTATCTTTTTATTTCTTAAGCAACTTAAATTATTTTAAAATTTTAAATTTGAGGTATAATATGCATACAAAAAACTTGCACAATGCATAATTGTGCAGCTTAGTGAATTATTACAAAGTGATCACACCCAGGTCCCATCACCCAGGTTAAGAATAGAATAATTCTGGCACAACAATTGTCCCCCTCTTGATCTTCACTGAGTAGCTTCTTCTCTCTCTCTCCCTTAGGTAACTCCTGTTCTGTCTTCAGAGATCATAGACTAATTTTGCCTCTTAAAACTTTATGTAAGTGGTTTGTGTCCATCTTGTGTCTGAGATCTGCCTGGTGTTTTGTGTATGGAAATGATGGAAACCAGTTCCAGTTTGACTCACAGTAACTCCCTTGTACCTTTCTTACTCACTTACCTCCCTCCTCTGCTCCCAGGTTGCAGAGGACCCAACAGAGGACTTAGAGGCTGTAGGAAACAGTCTGGGACCCTAAATCACATCGAGGGCAATCACAACTGAACACTTGCACATGAGAAGTGACTTCGAGTGTGTTAAACTCCTGAGAACTGGGAGCTGCTCATCACAGCACTGAGGCTCTGCTCATGAGACAAACATGCTGTGTTGCAATATCATATCATAGGAGGGTTTATGATATTTACACACTTTTAGTATTTCCTGATGGCTTTTCAAAGTAAAAGCATTATATTATTTTCTATATTTCTTATCTAATATTTATCAATTTTATTTTCAAATGAGGAGATTCTCAGAACGGTAAATCAAATAGAAACTGAAAAAATTCCCAAAATTCAAAATGGAAATTGTGACTACTGAGGTAGCTGAAAATGAAGCACTGTTTCAAGCTCTAGGAGCGCCTACAGTCTCCAGCCACTGAGCAGGTCACGTTTCATGCTCCACCTCAAATCCCTTGGCCTGCTCTTTCCTTCTGGTCATTGCTGTACCTGGTGGTCTGGCAGCAACTTGTCTCCTTTCTACAGAGTATCCCTTGTCTCCTGCCCTGAGTTTCTCCTGCCACAGGAAAAGCCAGCCTACAACGGGATGAGACACTTTGTACAACCAAGAAGGGCACCCAGGTCAGGCCACTGTAGACAGTCCGGACCCCAGCTGGCCCAGCAGCTGATCACCCAGGCATGAGCGTGCCCTGAACAAATCAAAAGAATCCCTCAAAGAAACTTAGCCAAAATTATGAATCCACAAAACCAAAGGTTAAATAAATAGTTCTTTTAAGCCACTACATTTTGGGTTGGCTTCCTATGCACGAGAAAGCGTCACACAGTTGCATTTTTTTCAATCCCCATAAGTAAAAGGGATGAAAATTCATTCTCATTTAAGATGAGCAGCTCCAGCCGTACATAATCACCCACTTACCTCAGACAAGGTTAATGACCCCGTCTTTCATCCATCTTCTCTGTAGAAACCTAGAGCATGACCTTGATGGCTTTGATCTTATACAGAAAGTCATGTTGAGCCACTGGACTGATGACACCGTGTTAGTCAGGTAGGAGAGCAGAATGCCTTGTGTGCTCTAGTAAGTCACAGGTCAAGAAGATGCAGGGGTTGGCCACATGGTTACGGTTTTAGAGGGTCATGTGTGTCAAGCAGCTTAAGAAGACTTCTCTAATTTTTAAGTGCATCCATTAACTAATTTTAAGTTATTGCAACTTGCATCCATTTGAACTGTATCTTTAGGGATTCCATTAGAGGCAGCATATGCCACATATTCATAAACTCCCCTTTTGTAGACATTGCAACCGGTTACGGCCTTAACGACTGAATGTTGGTGGTAAACAGATCTGGATGGTACAAGAGGTGACCTGCAGCAGGTTCCCTTGGTACCCAGTATCACCGTTCTGTAACCCACCTTTGATTTCAACCACTGCCAAAGTAGGCAGTTTGATGCAAGTTTGGACTCACCTTGTATTTACAGGCCCCACTGCGAGTGCACCCCACACCTCTCCATTTCCGATCCAGGTCCTTCCCTGATGGTGTGGTGCCTGCTTGGCCCACGTGCAAATACAGCTCAGATGTTCAGCAGACCTCCTGAACTTCTGAAAACTCCTGGGGCAAACTGTCACCAACGGCCAGGGCAGCCAGGGGAAAATCACTCCAGCCTGCCATTTTTCTAACAGGTAATTATGGTAGGCCTCTCTACTTCTCGGGAGATTCCAGTAGTAGTAACTTTTCAAGAAAAGTTTAAGCACCTAGAGGAAAAAGGATTCTAAATGGTGTTAGAAAGTAAAAGACTTTTTTTTTTTTTGTATTTCACTTGTAATGCAAGCTCTTAATGGAAAGACATGTAATACACAGAAAAATGGATCAGTCACAGTGCCAGAGGAGTAACGTATTTTGTAACTTTTTATGCTACAAGTCTTTCTTGGGCACCTGAAATGCACAGGGCACTCACCTTCACACAGGAGATGCAACAACACACAAAACGAACCAAGACCTTGCCTCCAGCTCACAGATACTACAGGGAATAGCTTGGAAATTGGACTTTGGCTCAAGCCCTTAATTCAGAAAATATATTTTCAGTAAAGACAGTTGTATCGCTTAGGGAAAGGAATGACCCATCTCGTACTTTGCAGTCTTCAAATTCCAGTGTAAAATCATTGTTCAAAAAATTTGTTCTAAAGCAATGTGTTTTCATGATGTGTGCAGCACACATCTTTCAAACATCTTCTGGAAATACTTAAAGGTTGATTAAGAAAAATAAAAAGCTTAGTTTCTCATTGTTACTAAGTTACCCATGTTCTTTTTCATCTGGATTTACCAAAAAATATTTTTTAAAAAAATCCTGGATACCATAAAATGGCAAGGCTTTTCATTTTTCTTTTTCTTTTTTAACTTTTATTTTATGTTCAGGGGTACATGTGAAGGTTTGTTACATAGGCACTCATGTCGCAGGGTTTGTTGTACAGATTATTTCATGACCCAGGAATTAAGCCCAGTACCCAATAGTTATTTTTGCTGCTCCTCTCCCTCCTCCCACTCTCCATCCTCAAGTGGGCCCAGTGTCTGTTGTTTTCTTCTTTGCTTTCATAAGTTCTCATCATTTAGCTTTCATTTATAAGTGAGAACATGCGGTATTTGGTTTTCTGTTCCTGCGTTAGTTTAGTAAGGATCATAGCCTCATATTTTTTTTTTTTTTTTTTTTGAGAGGGAGTTTCACTATTTTTGCTCAGGCTGGATTACAGTGGTGCGATCTCAGCTCACTGCAACTTCCACCTCCCAGGTTCAAGCAACTCTCCTGCCTCAGCCTCCCAAGTAGCTTGAATTACAGGTGTCCACCACCATGCCTGGCAATTTTTTCATATTTTTAGTAGAGATGGGGTTTCACTATGTTGGCCAGGCTGGTCTTGAACTCCTGACCTCAGGGGATCCACCCCTCGGCCCCCCAAAGTGTTGGGATTACAGGCATGAGCCACCATGCCTGGCCTAGTTCATTTTTTTTAATTGCTTTTATTATGAAACATTGAGTCATACACAGCAACGTAGAAAATGTATTATTAATCCCCATGCATTTAATAACTGGTCCAATAGTAATGGTCATATTTGCTTCATCTATACTCTTCTCCCTTCACTTCAGGGATGTATTTCCAGAAATGAAATCTTTGGATAATGCTTGACACACATGGCGACATTTTTGGCGAATAATTGCCAAATTTCTCCCAAGTTTCTTTTTACCTACCGATGCTCTCACAGATAACATAGGAAATTTCTTTTTTTCAAAGTATTAAGACAATATATTAGAAGAACTGAAAGTCGTCGCTGCAACCATAGTCAACATTTATTTAAAATAACCCCAAATGTGTAAAGGAAATAAATCATAAGAATCACGACTGTTGATCTTGCATTAATGACATTTAGCTTAGAACTCATTTGTACTTTCTTGAAAACAAGCAAGAAACAGCACATTACCACATGGAAAATATGTTTTAACACCGTTTTTTTCCTACTTGAGAATTATCGCACCCATAAAAGAGTCACAGAGGGCAAAAGGGCATCCTGAGATTTTTCCAGTCTAACGTAAACTGCATGTGAGCCAACAAAAGCACACACATTAAGTAAGTGGAAGTCTCTTTACTTTTGGCTGGAATTATATCAAGTGGAAATGGTAAGGAGGACAGCTTCCTTCTGATGGGACCTCCTAACTGGCCATTGATCATAAAGCAATTTCTGAGACCATATTAGGACAAAGAATCCCAGGCAGTTAAAAGATAGGGGAGGTTGGGGGTTATTGGTTTAAAGCTCACCAATATGTTCTTTAAACAAAAGAATCCCCACTGCCCAAAGTGGAGAGTGTGTTTTTCAATGAAATATTACAGCTGTCAGTGCAGCCCACTTTCCGTTCTTGGCCCTTTCAATACTCCTCACTAAAAGTGCTAAACATATTTATAGCAATGAGATTAACTCAAATCCAGGCACCCAGAATTTGAGGCTGAGCTTTATTTACCTCAGAACAATGTTTGCAAGTCCCTCCATATATCAATGAGGTAAGCATTCGCAAAATCAGACAGCAAGAAGGAAAGGCTGCTGTAGCTGAAAAATTAGGAAGAATAAGGAAAGGCTACTGCAGCCCCAGTTCCATTAGCAAGGTCAAAGGAAAATGGTCAGATCCAGTTTAACTTGGTCACATTTTTTTTCATTTGAATAAATTAATTTTGATTGGTTAGATTGTTTAAGAGGAAGAGACCTTATCCATAAGGTCTTATACATCTTTGTACTCCCTTTCCCAATAAAGAATTTGGTAACTATTCTGAATGAGTTTATTTTTTAAATTATTTTTGATCTCATCATTGCTGTTGATATTTCTTTAATCACACAGTTAGAAAACACTGCTTAAATCTCTCATTTGTTTTAATAGCTTACTCTTATTTTCTATGTAGCCAATCATATTTTCTGCAATTAGCCAATATATTTACATCTATTTTATATTTTTGATCTTATTGCACAAGATAAGAACTCTATACACGTTGTTGAAAGGTAGTGGTGATTCTGACTTTAAATTTAATGGGAATGATCTTAACGGTTTAATGCTGTGCATATTATTCATTTTAGTTTTTGGTAGTCACATTGCTACAATTAGAAAAGTCCTTTACTATTTCTAGTTTGTTAAGAAATTTATCAATTCTGATGGTTGCTGAATGTTATTTTTCTGTATATTTTAGATGATCTTTTCTCTCATTTAATTAATGTAAATAGTAATATTAAACTTAAAACATTCTAGTAATCTTGGAAAAAGCCCTAATTAATCATATTTTATTTTAAATGCATTCCTCGGTTTGATTTATGATTATTTTATTTATGATTTTAAATTTTTTATGTTTATACATAAAAGTGGCCTATATTTTTTCTTTTATTTTTGCTATCAAGGTTATAAAAATAACTCATAAAATGAGTTCAGTAACTTTCCCTAATTTTCTTTGTACTGATTATATATTTTAAGGATTATATGCACCCTGAATTTTATACTGATATGGTTTGGATTTGTGTCCCCATCCAAATCTCACGTCAAATTGGAGGAGGGACCTGGTGGGAGGTGTTTGGATCATGGGGGTGGATTTCTCTCATGCTGTTCTCATGATAGTGAGTGAGTTCTCATGAGATATGACGGTTTAACGTGTGTGACACTTCACCCTTTGCTCTTTCTCTCTCTCCTGCTCTTCCATAGTAAAGATGTGCCTACTTCCCCTTTGCCTTTTGCCATAACTGTACATTTCCTGATGCCTTCCAGTCATGCTTCCGGTTAAGCCTGTGGAAATATGAGTCAATTAAACCTCTTTTCTTTATAAATTACCCAGTCTAAGGTAGTTCTTTATAGCAGTGTGAAAATGGACTAATACATACAATTTTCTGTGAAACTTTTCTTGTAGTTTCCAGGGTGTGAAGATTTTACCAAGATTGATATGGAATTTTATAGGATACTACTTCTTAGTCAACTTAGATGCTGGTGTTACGTTTCTCCTTTAATCTGTTATTTGACTTGTTATAGATGTTCTTGCCTCCCTTTTTAAAAATTTTTCAAGTTTAGTTTAACAACTGAAAATGTTTTTAAAAAGGGAAGCAAGAATATCTATAACCTGTCAAATAACAGATTAAAAGAGGAGTATAATTTTTTTAACTTGCTGGCATTAGTTTACTAAAATTATGTTTAGAATTTTAATATTCCTATACACACAAAAGGTTGGGCTATGGTTTTATTTCCAGCACATATTTTTGGCTTGGTATCAATATTTTAAAAGCCTCTTTTTTTATTTCCTGACTGATATAACAGAACTGTTGAAGTGCATATTTACAGTATAATACTGATAGGGGCACCAGTACCCTTCTTTCATGGAACATGTCTCAGGATTCCTGATTCAGGGAGAGTGCAAATTACCAACACTGGTCTAGAGGAGCTGCTATCCTGTGGGGGTGACATATAGGTATACATATATACCTGTACACACACACACATACACGTATGTAAATATATAAAAAGAGATTTAGTATAAGGAATTAGTTCACACAATTTTGGTGGCTGGAAATTTCCAAATCTGCAGTGTGCCTGTTCAAGTCCTGGTCTGAAGGTTGTCAGGAGATAGAATTTTGTGTTCAGTCCTTCCAATGGTTGAATGAGGTCCATCCACATTATGTAGGGCAATCTGCTTCACTATTCTACCAATTTAAACATTATTTTTATCCATAAAACACCTTCACAACAACACCTAGAATAATGTTTGGCAAAATATCTGGGCACTCTGTGGCCCAGTCAAGTTGACACATAAAATTAATCACTTCATTTACTGCATTATGCATTGACACATTTTTACTACCACGTATCAGGAGAAACATTGAGTAAAAGTTGGGAGACCTGAGATCTGGTACCAGTTTTATCATTTATGAGCAGTGATTTTATGTAATCTTTGAAGGTCTCTGAGCCTTGGTTTCTACATCTATAAAAGGAATAAAATAGTTTTCATTTTTACCCCATACAGAGATTGAGTGTAATTCCAAAATTGCTTAGTAAATTCTATTACAATGGTAATGATAGGTTATTACTGATTACTTAGGACATTTGCTAATAAATTTACAATCTTCATGTTAATACCATGTAGAGAAGTTAGTTTTGTTGTATTCTCAGATCATGAAGTATCCTTTGTTACAAGCCAGTCAACTTAAAACTGGACCCACAGAACTCAGGTTTGTGGTTTCTTTTGAATGAACATAGAAATTGACACTGACCAGTCTTAAAACTTGAGAAAGTTATAGTTGTTTTATCAGAGTTCCCTTCTCAGGAAACCAATCATCAGACCTCCTAGATAATATCAAGGAATTAAAACTCAGCATCTGGACAATGAGGAACCAGGCTCCTCACCCATCACGGTTGCCTAACCAACCACCTGCTTCCTGTTGACCAATTTCTCTCCTTTATCGTGCCCCCCATCCTGTTTTCCTGTATGTAGTTACATTTCTGCTTAATATAGACTCCTAATTTTAGTTGATCAGGGAGATGGATTTGAGACTCATCTCCAATCTCCTCGGTTGCAGCACCTGAATAAAGCCTTCTTTTTTAACAATACTCATTGGCTCAGTGATTGGCTCATGGCCACTGTCCTACTAAAATGAAACTAAATTTATTGAAGAAGTTTATGTGAAAAATGTGTGCCAGATTCAGCAGTCCCAAGATTACTAATGATGCTACTTCACATATAAAGTCAGCAATGGACAGAAACTCCTATAACCACTAGCGCAGGATTGCTTCTGCATGACAAGCATCAGGTTTTACCTCTTCCATAATAAAAACAGAGTGGGTAAAATTTTCTGTACGATATTTGTCTTTCTGTTTGTGATTTGTATTATTTGTATCTTTAACTCAACAAAATCTTTGCTCTTGTACATTCATTTATTATCTATGGCTTTAATGAACTCTGTGTTAATGGAGTCTTACAGTAAAAGCATCATGCACTACTTTGAACAGTGAGAGGTAAAAGGTGGAAAATAATTAGTATCTATTTTAGGGCTGGTGGTCCATCAGCGTCAACAGGAAGAGAGGGGAGCAGAAACAAAGTAATGAGGAAAGGACTTTGCCCAGTAGGATGCAGACTTAATTAATTCACCCCAAGTTAATCTGAAAAGAGTGGAAAATGAATTCAAGAATAAGAACATGTTCACATTACTGTGTGTATATTTTACTAAGCTTATTTTATCAGAAATTTCATCTTAACCCTTTGGGACACTACCTCTAACTTATTTTAATGTAGATGCTGTATAAACTCAAAGCCAATTTATTTAAAGATATACAGTTGTTTACTTATGTTTAATAAATTCCTTCATTCATTTTACTAAGAACTAAATGCTGATGTTACTCATAGAAAATTACAATAAAATAGAGGAGAAAGACTTGCAAGTAAACATTGTTGTACAATAATAATGTCAACTTCATTTTTGTTGATTTGCCAAGAAAATCCACATGTAACTTTCAGTCAAGTTTATTTTTTAATTAACCACTTTTGTAACTCCTTAAAGTAATTATATTTCCAGTTAGGGCCATGGGATAACAGTTGGATTTAAAGCTATGTGTATTTCAAATAGCTCTGAGCAACTAAGAGAAATATAGATGGTGTCCCATTGATTCTAAAGAGAAGAAAAGCTAATTTAACTATTGAGCACTACATAGAGATTTGTAGTTGTATTTGTGAACTTTTGTGAGCAACAAACTTCTGAAAATGACACAACCAAAAACAGTATCAGAGTAAAAAGATAAAGTCATTTATCATGACTTCCTAGTGTTAGAAGCCCTAGGAAATCCAACAGACTCTTAGCGCTTCTTTTCATCTGGATTCCTGACCCCGAGCACTTTACCACAGCCCCTACTTGTGTGCAGGCCTCTTTATTAGGGCTATGCTGGCACAAGAGGCTGAGCAATGGACCAACATGCAGTAAGTTAGCCCTCAGCCCACGGTACAGTTGTTTAATGGGAAGCAAAGGTGGTGTAAACACAACTGAACCAAATGGTGACAGACCTAGGTGATCATACTGACTTCTCTTTCAGCTGTGTGACTTTGGGGATGCCCCTTAACCTTTCTTAAATAATTCCCCAATCTGTGTTGGGAAGACTACTAAACTCTGTAGAATTTTTAATATAAAATCCTTTGGGGCCTTCACAAACTGTGACTAAAAGCACTTGTAACTAGGCCCCGGGACGTGTCCACCTGTTCCCAGCTCCTGACCATGCTGATCCCTGGGGGTAGGGGTGCTGCGGTCACTGGAGGGCAGTGGGAGACTGAGCCTGAACCCAGGACACCAGGAGTCCCACTTCCTTCCACCAAGGCAGCCTTCCACGGGTGCGATTTACATAGTGAAATCTGGGCAAGATTTTGCTTAAAAAGGAAAGCTGATTAGAAAATCTTTTCTCTGCTGACACAAGTCACTACAGAGTTTCAACAATTAGCTGTGTGATTATAAAATACATAAACATTTGAGAAACAAAATCCGAACATCATCTCATGTGTTGACTTTTCAGTAAAATATATTCACAGGCTTCTGGAGGCTTACTGCCACAGTCACCTCTTACTGTCTCCCAGTCCATGATGGGCTGATGGATGCAAGGCCGTGGCCTGCTGGGATCCACAGGAAATGCACCATCAGTGACAGGTCCGCCAGGTGCTTCACTGCCTGCCTTGGTCTGCGGGACACTAACAGTAGACAAGCACTCATCATCTCCCACCCAAGAGAGGATCTGGCTGGGCTCAAATTCTAGGCTGAGAAAGTTTACTTAGTATAAAAAAGGAAAGACAGAGATAGCGACAGAAGAGAAAGACAGATTAAATATACTTGCAATCAGAATATTTAAATATTTCATATGCTGGAAAGGTTACCTAACTTCGAAGACCATATAATATTCTCTCTTTCTCTTTCTCTGCCCGCCATTGCAAATATTAGAACAGATATGGTACACACCCTTAAATATCATATGGCATTTTTCAACATGTCATCAAGATGTTATCCCAACTTGTTGCTGTGTGGGGATCCAAAAATATAGGAGACCACTGCTCCCCACCTTGCAGACTTCAAAATAGTCCTCTTGGTTTTTCTGAAGAGATGGGAATTTGGGCTTCCGCTTTAAGACAACCATGGGGAAAAGAACCTCTTCCCCTCAGGTTTCTCACTTACGATGCTGTTTACATCGACTCCTTACCAGGACCACTGTCACGCCTGGGGAACCCTAGCAATGCCTTGACCCGGAGGGACTGAGAAGTGTCAGGGTCACTGTGTGGGCGGTCACTAGTCTATGGGCCTTGGTCACTGTAGAATGTTGTTCTACAATTGGCATTGACCAAACTTGTTCAATCCTGGAAAGCCTGGCATTGTGACTTGACTAGTTGTGTTGTGTGGTTATCTTGCTGCACAAAGCTGCCTGGGTCCCTCCCTCAGATATTTGGGGTTTGTGATGCTGCCCCTTTTGCTATTTGTGGATTCTGCTTTCCAGGCTATGTAGGGACTTTGCCTGCTATGTTCCAGAAAACTCACATAAACAGCCAGGGTTCCCCTCTCAGCAGCACTTCTCTGAGGGATGTAATTCATGATGCAATCTCCCACGTTTATAAGTTCCCCTAAGCCCCCAGTCACCTGCAGCCACTCAGTCAAGCACTTCTGGGCCACCTTCGGATGTGTTTGGGTGAGTGACTCACCGTGAGCACTGCAAAGCTTGTGCAGTACTAGCTCAGAAGTGCTGTGGTTTTCAGTGCCTACTGAGCTAACAGGAAGCTGACAAGCAGCATTTACTTGGTGAGTCTTTATCTGTTAAACATTGTTGAGTCAACATAAATGCTTGACAGTAAAGACGCATACAGTTGGATAGTTTGCCGGCATTCTAGTCCCTGAAAACAAATCCTGGCTTGTCCTTAGAACTAGAATTCAACTATAGACCGTGTGGAAACAAAGTTTCTTACCCATAATTCTAGAGACTCAGTAGGGAACACACCCCCGCTTTGAAGTGCTTTGAAGTTTTTGCTCTCTGCCTCTTACCTTCTGGTTCCCAATTCCAGTTCTCCGGAGATGCAATTGCCCTTAACATGGCACATCACTTCCTGGATTCTACCAATAGGAGTTTTGTTTTTGTTTTTCTTTTTTGTTTGAAATGGAGTCTTACTCTGTTGCCCAGGTTGGAGTGCAGTGGCACAATCTCGACTCACTGCAGCCTCTGCCTCCCAGATTCCAGTGAATCTCCTGCCTCAGGCTCCTGTGTAGCTGGGATTACAGGTGCACGCCACCATGCCTGGCTAATTTTTATATTTTTAGTAGAATCAGGGTTTCGCCATGTTGGCCAGACTGGTCTCTAACTCCTGACCTCAGGTGATCCACCCGCCCCCGCCTCCCAAGATAGTTTTAATAGGTTATCTTTCTGGTATATGAGTGAGTAAGATTATAGGATTTTGAATTAAAGAGACCCAGGTTTGAATCTTAACTTTCAGAATGAACTCTTTGACTATCAATAAATCATTTAAGCTTTTCAAGTTTAGTTTCTTCCCTTGTAAAATGGTGATAACAATACATGTCTATAACGCTGTTTCAGGGCTTAAAAGAAAACATAGAATTAGGAATTTCAGCTTCATGACAGAACCATCATTGATATTCAAACAGTAACTATCGTTAATATTAGTTAAATATTTCTTTATTATTTCATTAATTATTCCTTAAATAATATTTCTTGCTAAGGGAAGGAAGAACTTGGACAGAACACTGGGCCATTACTGCTTATTTTGATGGGATTATTGAATTTCAATCTTTCTACCCATTTACCAATTAAAAAAGCAATCTTTCAGTCATTTTGACGTATACTGTAGTGATACAGTGTAACGATTTTTCTCCCGTTAGTGGCCAACTCCCCACAGCTGGACACAAACGTCTCTGCTCCAAGAAGGTCTTGCTGGCCATGAGGCCGCGTGTTCACTGCAGCTTGTTAGAGAGACCCGAGCTTGTTAACCCCATTGGGTTTAGACAGTGCAATGGCAATGCTCCTCAATCTTTCTGTCATTATCACCCCACTAATGAGATATTTTAGACCCCTCTTCTCAGATCGCTCCCTATCTACATACAAATTCAGATATATACTGTGCATTTGTGTGTGTATATGTATATATAGGGGTATATGTATCTATCTAATCGCTCCCTATCTACATACAAATTCAGATATATACTGGGCATTTTTGTGTGTATATGTATATATAGGGGCATATGTATCTATCTATATGTGTGTCTATTATATATAGTATACATGTATACACATATATATCCATATATATGCATATATAAACATACATACATTATATATATGTATCTGTGCTTTATATGTAAAAAAGTAAGTGTTTTTTGTCCCTATCAATTTCAATTCCCTTGGGGAAGTATCGTCCTGCAGAGGTATCCAGCTGGTATGGTGAGCCCCTCTCCAAGATAGAGCAACTTTGACTGAGTGGTGGCTGTAGGAAGAGCTGAGTCAATGGTAAATGCAGGGCTCTCTATGAAAAGACTTTCTTAAAAGTTTAAGGACAAGCTGGGCACTCCCAGGCTTCCTGGGAGGGGGCAATGGAAATAGAAAGTACCTTGTGTGACCCATCTATTGTGCCTGAGAAGGATGGTGCCTTTTAATTAAACAAATTACCAAAAATGCTTAAAGGTTGAATGGAAGGTGTCTGAGCAAGATATGGACCTTATCAGCATGGTGCATGGAGAAGTTCCTCTATGGCAGGATGTTTGTGAACTTAGATTGCATAGATGTGGAGAGTAAAGATTGCTCTAGGGACCTTGGTAATAGAGAGAATAAATATCTAGCAAGAGAAATAGAAGGAAAGCAAGAATTATCAAAGGTGCATACAGGAGGATGGAGATATGAGAAAAGATGACTGAGGCTAGAACCTGGAGCTGAATCCCTGAGAAACATGTGCATTATTTATACACTAAGGAAGTCAGAAAGAATGTTCAGTTTAGTAGAGATGATTAATTTTAGCTACTCTTTTGATTTATTTACTTGAACTTCAGCACTTAATATATCTAAACATATCTGTGTCCATGTAAGCCACATTTTCCACTTAAAATAAAAATATTTAAATTATGTTTTAATTAAGAGGCTTAAAAAATTGATGATAAATATTTTTATAAGATAATCTTCTTTATCCTTCAAAAATAGATATCAATTGTCATTTGAAATGTAACGTTTTAACATGCATTTTCCTAGGAGAGAGGACCTCCAACATGGTGGAACTGCATTTGTGGAATCATCCTAATGATTAGTGCTAACTAGACTTGTGATTGCACCATGATATCTGAGATCTAAGTAAGCAAAATTTCTTTGTAAAAATAATCATTTAGGTGTCTGTGGTCAACATGTTTCTAATAGAAATTGTCAGGATTGTTCGAGTCTGTTCTGAATGCAAGCTGTTTCCTTCCACACACCGATAATAATCTCAGATGCCCCTGCGGGGTAAAGAAAATTCTCTTCCACCACTGCACATTCATGAAAATCATGTCCTATGAGAGGCAGCTGAAGAGGTTAGAAAGAAAATGTCCAGAGCAAAAGATAAACATGATGGATGTAGTAGAGACATAATAGCCTGAATCCACATGCAGATCTTCCTTCGCACAGAGCTGGGCAATGCGTGCTCTGGACTTACTCTGTTACCATTAAGAACCCCGAGCAATGGGTAAGTCACAAAGCTGCTGTGGACTTCATTATACTGGGTTTATTTGTTATAATCATACTTTTTCTTCACTGTGGACCTATCCAATCGTATTTATTCAAGTGAAAATTTGTATTCAATGTAGTAGAAGTATTGCCACAGAGAGGTAAGCTCCTTATGGGAAGCCGTAGCAATTCAAAGATAGCTACTGCCAGAGCCTAAACTCAGGAAACCAGGCATGTGGTGCATAGATTAAAATAGAAAAATAACGTAGATCTCTTAGTTTGGCAATACATCTGCTAGGAATTCATTCATTAATTACATAGACTCAAAATCCATTCTGGTGTCACAAATCCACACGAGTTCTTTGGGTCCCCAATTGCTAAACTAACTGCAGGATGCTGGCATGACGACTGGTTGCATTTTCAAGATGGCTTTCTGTGTTGCACGTTTCAGCAAAAGCCAGATGCTGTCGGTTTTGCTCATAGGATGGAATTCCAATCTGTTCACTCTGGCAGGGATATTCATACAACAGATGCAAAGAACTTAATCATAGCTCAAGGAAAAATATATATATATATATGGCTCCTACTGAATCTTGCTTAGCTCTTAACTTTCTCTTGGAATCCAGACTTGCCCAATCTCTGATATTTGTGAAGGAATTTTTAAGTGCGGAATAATTTGATATAGGGACATTTCTTAAAATGATCTTGAGATACCCTATTTTATCAAATCCTTAGGGGAGATCACCATATCTCATCAGACAAAGTGTGTATTATTTTTGTATTGATTCAAATAAATGAATTATATAACAGTTAAAAAAATATTCTTATTATGTTTCCACATGTTTCAGGATAAAGGAAAAATAAGCATCATTCTTTTCTCCCATTTAGGCTTCCACATTTAAACATTAAAAACTAAGAGTGACACAGATTTTCAATGGTAGCAATGGCTACCACTGAATCACAATGAAGTTCCAACAAAATAGAACCTCTACTGAACTTCAATAGAGGTTCAATTTTTTATAATATGTAATTTTATATATTATAAAATGCTTCATATTCTATTCTGTAATTATTATTTCAACTTTTGCAGTATAGTTTGAATTAGTTATATTTTATTTCATTTAACTCCATTGTATTGGAGGCCATCTATTTTATTCTTAAGACTAGAGCACCTAATGTAGAGCTTTGTACAGACCAATGTGAGAGTCAAAATTTAATGAAATTAAAACCCCATATTAGATAAAATAATTGTAAAGAGGAAAGCATAAAATATGATTCTTGCCTTCAAGGATCTCACAGCTGTAAAGTGGGATGTGTACATTCATGGTCTCTGAAGGGTCTTACTTATTAGTATAAGATTCATTTCTTGCGTCCTGCAGTCACTCAAAGCCCAGACTGGTAAACTTGGGCCCACAGGTTATATCCTGTACAAGTTCTATAAGTGTACAGTTTGTGAGCTAAGAATGATTTACATTGTAAAGAATACTTTATAAAAACAAATACTATGCAACAGAGATCCACATGGCCTGAAAGTCTGAAAATATTTACTCCTATCTTTCACAGGAAGTTTCCTTCGTCCTGACTTTGATGATTAGGTTTACTCTTTATTACTTGATATGACACAGTTCCCTGTTCAGAATGTGTGCTAATCAACTTTATACTTTTGTGCTGATTCCAAAGCAAAGCCAACAATCTTAACATTTGTCGATTAAAGGAACAAACAAAAAAAAAAGTTATTTTTAAAAAATACACCTTCCCAAAAGCAACACAACTCACTTCTTTCCACATAATATGGGCAAGACCCAATGGCCACACTTGGATGAGAGGGCTGGTGGATGCAGTCCCTGGCTGGACCACTAGGGGTGCTTCTCACTCTGGGCAGAGGGCACAAGCACCTGGGAAGCACCCAGCCTTCTCTGCACCTGTGTAATGGTACACAAAAGGCCTGACTTCTGAGTAGCGATTTTCAATTAACAATGCATCAGATCTCACTCCATCCCAGCACCCCGCTGAAACCTCCAGTGCAGATATTTTAATAAAATAAGACACACAAGAACAGGGAAAATGAGAGACAGAAACCAACAAACAAAACATGTGAGCAGAATACATTGATTATGTGATAGCTGGCTTTAAAACCTGAGAAGACCAAACCTTGACCTTGTAGTGAGAATACAAAGGATCCTTCAAACAAGGCAGGAATTATTGGTTCCAGCTTCCTCTGGAAATAGGGTGAAAGGGTATGTGTTGGAATGTCCGTTCGACTTTCCACAATGGCTCTGCATAAGAGGAACCAACAGAGATTGCTTCCTGAGACCAAAGGACGCAAAAGCTAGGCAGCTACCAAAGATTTCAGAGGAGGAAACAGGTAAGGGGCAGAGATGTCAGATGATTTCTCCCATTTACTATTTGTCTTTTTCCTTTCTTACTACCTTCTTTGTTTGCTTATTATAGTGGTTGCTTTAGGATATATGGTAGTATATATCACAGGTACCCTTCGAGTGATATATTGCCCCTTCATACAGTACAAAAACCTCACAACAATATACTTCCATTCCTTTTCTCCTGGCCTTTAGTCCTTACTGTCTTCTGTTTTCATCCAAATCTTGTTCCTGACTATTGACCCTATTGAACACAGTAGCCCCAAGTCTGTCACCACATGCTGGGCTGTGAGATGTCAGTGCCCTCCAGCCAAAGGCCTCCTAGAGCTCACCTGCACTTAAGTAAGTTGGGTTTCTCATTTGTCACCGTGAGGGAGTGCACACACACCCACACCGTGGAGAATTGCCAGATGTCCCAGCAAAGGGTGTTAGAAAGAACCTATTGTAGGATGTGGGCTTTGGCTGGTGATTTTGAAAGGGTTTAGTGAAGTAGAGAATTGGTCTCTGTTGGCTGCAGTCAAGAAGGGAAGGTCATTCTATGATTGGTACCTCAATAAATGTTACGTATGGGAGAGCATTCTAGATGCTAAAGCTGTAATTAATAATAAAATAAAGCAGCCACTCGTATTAGCCGAGGAAGGGAGATTTTTGTATTTTGCAGCTCGGATGATATGCATGTTTTGTGTCTATTTAGGCATGATTATGGAATGGTCTGTTTGTTTGCTATCTTTGTTGTTGTTGTGTCTTGATCTATCATAGTCACAGAGTGATTTTGTCTCATATTAATGTTCTGCGAAATCCTTTATGTTCAACAGGAAAGCACCAACGCACAGCCATGAGTGCCACACCAGCTCATACAAACACCAAGATCTGCCTGATAATGCCAGGGCATGCCTGGGTGTCAGATGTTGCTCTGCTTTTCTGGGGAATTGCAGAATTCCAGTATGAACTTCTTCACCAGCCCCCGAGCAGCCTAGCCTCAGCAGCAGATGTGCTTGGCTGCTCAGGTTGACTGACGGGTATCTCCTCCTATGTTCTAGTTTCCCTTTAGACTTTCATTTCTCCAGCTTCTCCTCTAATTGTGCCAATCTGGTTTCTAAAATGAATCCCTCATCCCATTACTCATAGTGGTGCTGCTCCCCTATTTAAACACTAACTGATACCAGGACTCAAATAAGGAAGACAAATTAAATGATGTTTAAGAAGCAAATAGATCCCTGGGTCCCCTTCTTCACATCGGCACACTGAGAAGCTGTACTTCTCAATCACAGCAGAATGATGGAGGTCCATGCTCTTGAAAAGGCAAAACAGAGGGTCTTTGGACTGGGGAATCTCAGAGATATTTGAGGGCAGAGCAACTTTCTAGAAACAGTAGAGTTATTTTAAAATATGTGAATTAAATGCTGAAGTCACCAGTCCCCTTTCTCTACTTTCCAAATTTTACAGCCACACAAGGTGCACCTGCTAGGAAGAAGGCTGGGGTGACTCTAAACTCTGACGAAAGGCTGACAACAGGGCAATGTTTGAAGCTTAAAATGACCACAAATGATGACAATCATTATGCCCATGTGATGCATTGATTCCACAATCACTAGGAATTAGTCTTCTTTATTCCTGGAGAGAATTGTATTCCCTATATTCAGAATATGGAAGTACTGTTATCTTCTCTCAAAATACTTTGGCTGAAATAAATACAGCCACTCCAGCTGTATTTTGGTTTGTATTATCATGGTATACTTTTTCCTATTGATTTTTATGGAAAATTTAATTTTTTTGCAAGATAATTTTTTATCATTGAGTCTTACTTTTTAATTCAATTTGACTATTTTTTCCTTTAATTTCAGTGTTTCGACTGCTTACATTTAATATAATTATTGATATAGTTATGTTGATCTGTCATATTTATTTTCTATTTTTCCCGTCTACTATTTGTCTTTTTCCTCCTTTACTACCTTGTTTGTTTATTTTAGTAGCTGCTTTAGGATATATAGTAGCATACATCACAGACATACTTCAAGTTATATATTGCTCCTTCATATAGTACAAAAACCTCACAACAGTGTTATTTATTTTCTCCTGGTCTTTATTCCATTGTTGTTATACACTTTAATTTTACCTACCTTATAAACTCTGTGCTATAATTTATTGCTTTATTTCTAAAGAATCCATTATCCAAAGGTGAGCTATAAATAACCTTTTAAAATAATTTTACATATTTGTACATGTGGTTACCATTTCTAGTGCTTTCCATTTGTTTGGTTGATACATCCACCTGATACCATTTTATTTTTGCCAGAAGAAGTTTTATTAACATTTCTCGAGCCCAGCTGGGTCGGGGACCAGAGTGACTCTGTCTGTCACACCTGGAGAAACTAATAAGGACTATTCATACCCGCTCATTTCCTCAACTTCTCTGTAAATTGAATAACCAAGCCAGAGAGTGAGAGGCCAGCTGTCATGTCAGTACTACTTGTGTCTCTCTTCTTTATCATGAGTGGGAATTTGGGACTAATTCGCTCTAACACTGTGTGTGTTTTACACGTTGACAAATCACAGGAAAATGCTTTTCTAAAATATTTACACTGTACAAAACTGATTTCTAAATAAATAATACCTGGAACTTTTTCTTTAAATTATTTCTTATATTGTATGTAGTGGCTTGAAGTAGATCAAGAGAAGGATGCTAGATGTAGATACTTTATAAACTTTAGCAGTACAGGAAATTGGACTCTATTTCCATTTCAATCCATATTTTGTGAAAACCCTCTGCCTAGAAAGACTTCCCCAGTTACATCTGTCCCTCTGTCTTGGCCAACTTGTTACTTCTTTGTCCCTCCCGCTGCCTTGAGCTCTGAGGTGCTTCCTGGACTGGCTGGGCCCCTTGCTCCTCATTGCACACCTTAGTATTTCTCTTCCTCCTTGTGCTCTCTCCAACCACTGAAGCAAATAGAGTCTATGCGGCCTCTACTTTACGTTATATTCAGCTTAGCTTCTATTTATTTACTACTTGAACTACTCACTAATTGTGCATTAAGCGTACACTTTGCAACTTAATAGGCCATCAATGGCTGAATTTCCCCACCGCCCCACAGCCCCCACCTGGTGAGGAGGAGGAAGGGAAGATAAGGAGCTAACCCAGTCGAAGTTTCTGCAAGGAGCAGGCATCTGGCAAAGTTGTAACTTTCACCTGAAGTTCCCAGGGAAAGTTCAAAGCAGGGGTAAACAGAGAATGGAGTACCAGGTGGGAAGCCGAGCTCAGTAATGTACAGAAAGAAGCCTGAGCACAAACAGATGGGTCAAGGGCAGGGATGGATGCGTATGTGCAGAACCAGCATCTGGGGAGCATGAGATCAAGACCTGGGTGACGAAATGTGATGCAGGTTGAGCCCTCAGGGTGTCACAACTGGTATTTGGCTTTAAAAAGTCTATGAGGTTAATTACCTCATTAGTGTCCTGTGACTGCTATAATAAATCACCACAAACGTGGTTATTGAAGACAACATAAATGTACTCTCACAGATATGGAGACCAGAAGTCTGCAGTCAGGGTATGGACAGGTCTGTTTCTCCTAGGGGCTCCGAAGGAGAATCTGCTCCATGCCTCCTTGCAAGCCTTGGCACCCTTTGCCTTGCAGAAGCATCACTCCAAACTGTCTCCATCTTCCCATGGCCTTCTTCTCCAGATTTAGGCCTGTCCTAATCCTAGACGATCATATCTTGAGATCCTTAAAAGTACATCTGCAAAGGACCTTTTTTCCAAAGTCGTCTTCCCAGGGTTAGAACTTGGACATATCTTTTTTTAGGGTACCATCATTCAACTCAAAACAATTATACAATTCAAGACAGTGTTCTAAACATGTATGAAAGCACTTAATTCCTATACCAATTCCACATTAAAGTATGTGTCACTATTATGACCACTTTACAAACAAGGAATCTGAGGTGAGGAAGGAATGAGTAATCTTTCCAAACCCCCATAGCTGTCAGTGTCGGGGCTGCACCTGAACCCAGGTAGGCAAATCCCACAGTTCACATGCTTTATCACTGTGCTTTAGAAATGGCTGAGCCTCTGTTTCTTCATCTGTAAAGTGGAGACAGTGACAGTACACATTTAATAGGGTTTCTGTGAGATTATGTGTGCCCCAACATGGACAGCCACTACAGATTTAACTACTGATACTAATATGAGAGTGAAGCAGCTGGGGCAGATCCTGCAAAATTCCAGGAACATTTGACTTTGATGGGCTCACAGGTATGATGCAGAGGTAAGCTGGCTGTGCTGAAGGGACCAGACATAGGGGTCACTGGAATGGAAGCTTCTCAAAGGTGGTAAAGATTCTTTTTGTGCTTGTCGCCACCACCCAGAATGATGTTAACATGAGGTGCATGCTCAGTGAAAGTATGTGGAGTGAATGAATGAGTGACAATACATTTTTTGGAAGCAAGCACTATAATAATCATTTCTTCTGTACCTCCTTTCCCTAACAGATCTCTGCCTCTCCAAGGCTAAGAACAGTGCTAGTCGTAGATAGGAATTTATTTATGCAAATCCTTGACCTCTCTATCATCTCCTAGCCTTAGGTGGAAAATCTCACGTGGGAATGAAGTTCCTGGAGAAGGAATGGTGAGAGCAGACCTCCAGGATCTTCAGAAATGGTGAGACACATGGATGTGGTGAAAAGAACATGGGGGAAGAGCATGGGCGTGGTGGTGGTGGTCAGAGCAGGACTTGGTGAACACAACTCATGGAGTGCTTGATCTGTTGATCTGTGTCAGGCAGTGGGCTAGACTGTAAAAATTAGACCAATGATAAAAATTGATATATATATATATATAGACAAAGACTGATATATAATCAATAGATGATGGATAGCTAAATAGACATAAGTAGGTAGATAGCTTTAATTCTTACTGTGCCACTTAATAGCTGTAGAAACTTTCATGAGTTATAACAACAATTTAAGCCTCCATTTCTAGATAAAATTAAGTTACTTAAATGCTTAACTCATAGGGTTTCTGTGATAACTAAATAATAAATCTTGCATATATATGCGTGTGTATATCTGTGTGAGTATGAATACATATACAGAGAGACAGACAGAGACAGGGACAGAGAGACAGAGAAGAGAGAGACAGAGAAACAGGGGGGCACACAGGTGAGCTTGGTATCAAATAGATTATTTTGCCTTCCTTTTCTTCTCAGCTCCTGAAATACTCTGTTCCTGAAATTCAATGCAGTGATAACTACTGTTTATCCTTTTTTTTTTTTTTTTTTTTGTCGTGTAAGTCCAAGACTTCTTTATAGAAAACTCTCAACCTATGGCATCGATTTTGGACCAAGATGTGGCCATCTGCCTTCCTAAACGCCCTTAAATGACAGCTGAGCTACTCAATAGCCTTCATTGCTCCTGATCTTTCACCCCTGCAGGGAAGCATCTGGCAGCACACTCAATGTCCAATGCCCACTGGACTGACCCAGAAGCAAATTTTGTGTCAGCTCCTCCAGCCCACCATGGATCATTCTGGGAGCTGTCTTCAGATGGTAATTATTCTCAGCTGAAGCCATGGCCCCATTAAAGACAGAACGCTAGAGATGAAAAGTCCCAGATTCCATTAGCAGTCTCTACTTCAGACGTGAACTCTGGGACTTGATGCCTCTGATGTGTCTCTTCACGTTGCTTCCACAGGCTTAATGATGCCTTTAGCATCTCCCACCTGAAGGTATCACTCATTATACCACTGAGATGCACGGCCATATTTCAGTTAATTAAGTTCATTTGCTAGTTTGTAAAGGAAACACAATTAATAAAGTAAGTCATGCGTGTCTTACTTTTTTTCAGGTCAACGTTGAAATGGGAACTATTTTGACTGATCTGCTCGGAATAAAATGAGGAAAAGAGTTCATGCTGAACTACTCATGTGTGGAGGTGATGAACATATGTTTCTAATTTTGAACTGACAGAAAAGCAAAAATAAACAAATTTAACAAATCTTAGTTATTGACAACCACTCACAGGATAGCTCAGCTAAGAAATAAACATATGGTTCAGGGAATAAAGAAACTGCCTGGCTCGGTGTGGAAATGACACTCCTAGAATTAGAGTTTTGTGACTGCAGTGAGCTCATTTCTTCTGTAATTAGGGTCCAGACTTGAACTTTTCCTGTGGCTTTTCCCATCAGTAGACTGGTGCCATTTATCCATGTAGATGAGCACTACAAGGACAGGGTGGGCTTCAGCATTACTTCATATCACACTTCAAGAGTGATGAGTTTCTCAAGGAGACGGCCATGCCTCCTCAGAGCTGGCCCATCTGTATGTGATCAGGTGGGAGAATTCGCTTTAGAAAGTGGAGTGTAATGGGACAGAGGTGTTAAGTGCCCTCTGAGGAAGTTTCGGCTCTAAGAAGAGAAGAAGTTTGGCCACGATGATGCTTGGCCTCTTTTCCAGCCACGTCTCAGTCGACCCTAGCTGCTGGGAAAAGTACCACCGACTGGGAAACAGCAAACATTCATTTCTCGCAGTTCCAGAGGCTGGAAGTCTGAGATCAGAGTGCCAGTGTGGTCAGGTTCTGGTGAACACCCTCTTCGCATTTGTAGATGGCTGCCTTCTCCTTGTGCCCCACCTGGCAGAGAGAACGTGAGCTGGCTCTCTGTCCTCTTTTCGTAAGGGCACTCATCCACTCATGAGGCTCCACCCTCATGACCTCATTACCTCCCAAAGGCCCCACCTCCAAGTATTATCACGTGGGGGATTCGATTTCAACATACGAATTTTGGGGGACACAAAATTCAGTCTGTAACAAGAGACAATTGTCTTACTATGATCAGACTATTTGTGATTTACTTCGTTTCTTGACACATCTGTTTTTATCTTAAGCCTGTATACATAGATAGTATTTACTGTTTTACAAGAATCCGATTTGTCCTCGCATTGTGATTTATTTTAAAAACACTAGTTTAAGGTTTCTGTGATGAGCTAAAGGCATCTAACTGAATCCAGAATATACTGTGAACTTTAGTGTCTCAGGTCGCATGTTGTGAAGGAAAAGGTGTCACACACTTGTCACTGGTCTTGGTGCAACCTCGAACTCAACATGTGAATCCCAAGGGAGTTTCTTCCTCTCCAGAGGCCTCTGCTTCCCCATCTTTTTTTTTTTTTGAGACAGAGTCTCGTTCTGTCACCCAGGCTGGAGTACTGTGGCGTGATCTCAGCTTGCTGCAACCTCCATCTCCCAGGTTCAAGTGATTCTCCTGCATTAGCCTCCTGAGTAGATGGGAGTACAGGTACGTGCCACCATGCCCAGCTAATTTTTGTACTTGTAGTAGACACGGGGTTTCACCATGTTGGTCAGGCTGGTCTCGATCTCCTGACCTTGTGATCTACCCACCTCGACCTCCCAAAGTCCTGGGATTATAGGCGTGAACCACCACTCCCAGCCTTCCCCATCTTTGAGTGAGCCAATTGAGGATGATCCCTGGGATTTATCCAAACCCACATTTTTGGGGGTTGATGAGAGTGAGGATGGAATGTCTGTCCCTTCTGGACAGAATCCTAACAATTCTTCAGCAAATCAGTGAACCTTGAATCCATGTGGAGGTCTCTTTCTAGGGAGAATGCCTCGGCCAGCCGATCACAGGGATCACAGCCCTTGGGCTTCCTCAGATTTGAGGGAGGGGTTCAGTGATCCTACCCGTCAGCCCCCAGGTTCACAAGTACAGCCACAAGATAGATTACCAACTGCTTTTTTTCTCAGCCCTGGGAAAAGTGTGGATGTCTCTTTGCAGCAAGTTGTATCAGCAAGACCTGCTGTATCAGGGGTTGTGCAATCCTCAGCTTAACATGAGGAAGAACTTACTCTCTGTCGGAGTTGCCCATTCTGCTCCTAGAAGCCGCTCACCGTGGGTTCCAGCACAGGCCAGATGTGGGGAGAAGCTTCCCACCCTGAGGGGTGAAGTCCCAAGTCCTGTTGTGCCCACAGCGAGGTCCTTAGGCCAGCAGCATATGGACATCACTTGGGTGCTTGCTGGAAATGCCCACACTTAGGCCAATGATGAGTCAGCCTCTGTGTTTTATGAGGTCCCCTGTGCACAGTGGAGCATGAGAATTGCTGGGGAATGAGGAGGAGCCTCAATGTCATCTGTTGCCCAGGAGCTGAGCCAGGAGGGAAGACCTGGAGCTGAGACCTCCAGAGGCTGCTCCACGGAGGGGACAGGGATGATCGTTTTTTGTCATTCTCCACTTTGGCCACAGCTGGGCTCTTGCTCAGTGACCCACCCTGTGCTGCTGCCTCAACCTGACCAAACTGCCTCCGGTGTGCCTAGGCACCTGACAGGCTCCGCAGAGTCACAGTTCACCCAGACGCAGCCACTTTCGTCCCGTACCAGCTTTCCTCTGAGGCCATCTCCATGGTTCCCACTGCAGGGGCCTGGCACACTCTGCCTCTCTCTTCTAGTGCCCCACTCCTCTGAGACCCAGGGCATTTCATGAAGTCCACTTGTCCTGTCTGCAGCTGCACGGGGACCCCTGTCTGAGGTTTGCCATCATCCTGGGCCACTCATGGGCTGTGGACGTGGATTCTCCACTTCTAGGTCCTGGATCATAAAAGGGCCTCCAGTGTGTCCTCCCAGGGAGCTAAGACATAGCAGACCGAGCCCCCCAACCTCACTTTGGGGGATGTGTAGCAAGTGGGCAGTGACTTCTGCCAGAGACTGGGTCTGGTTCTTCCCCAGGTGTATCACACATGGACTACCTGCCTTGAAGACACTGGTATCATAGCAAGAGAATGGATGAGGCCAACCTCATCCACGTATCCACTGTGTCACGTCTTTGTGAATAACTATCTAAGCAGGGTAAGTAAAGGAGTTACTTTACAGAGAGATTGCCGCCTAAAAGGTCTTTGATACTCCATTAAGTTTGCAGTCCTTCAAGTGAATAGTGGCCTATTAGCAGACTATACAGACACGGTTCATTTCCAACACTGCACTGGACACCTGTTATCTCAGAGTCCAGGTTTGAATGTGCAGGTGTGTGAGTGCCTGTGGCCCTGAGGGAGGCTGGGTGTGCACTGGCACAGATGCTGGACACAGGGGATCCCCCTCATGGTTCGGACAAGCCTGGAGACTCGTTATAAAGCAGCACAAGCCATCTACTTTCCCAGAGTGGGGATTTTTCTCGAATTCTTTCTTCCTGTACCCCCACAAGGTAGTTAGGTAGGACCCACCTCCCCCCATGCCCTCAGATTGAAAGAGTCTCAGTTCTCTGTGGCTGAGTCACGTTCTGACTTGCACAGCAGTTTTAAAGTCTTCACAATGACTCTACTGGCTGAAAATTATTATCAAAATTCCAAGTCATACTTAGTTAACAACTAAGTAATTTTTGGTATACAATCTACAGGCTTGTCATTGCTCCTGTAGGTGCTGTCTCCTGAGGCTGTTTAAATTTCTGGTAGTTTCAAAATCTCAAGAGCCATGGAGCCATGGAGCTTGGAAAAACTAACCCCACTGTAAATACACAGTGGGGTATGTGAGACATTGTTGTAACTCCCACTTTCTTTTCAAATTGAGAAATAAAAAAAAAAGTGTGAACTTTGGCCTATGTGGCATTCTATAAGCACATTTGCTGACATAAAACATAGCACAAAGTTTGGCCTTTTGGCTTTTAGCAATGTGGAGTTTTTATTATCTTCAATCCCACACACTAGCAAACTTGGCAATAATTTCAGTCTTGCCATGAGCCATCAGCTGAGTACCTGAGGGGGCTCTTTCTCAAGAAATCCCACATGGGCTTTGTGAGTCTCATGTCTACTCTAACTCGTTTTCCCTCTGCCTTAAGTTTTCATGAGTGCTCCCATTTAGTTCAGCTGAATTACTGCTCGCAATTCACTGCACATAGTCACCATAGCTCACATTAGTGACAGTGACCTTCCAACCCATCATCGCAGCCCTACAGTGCAGCTCCTACTCACAGGGTTGGTACAAGCTTCCCTGGAGAAATTCTAATGCAACCCTGGAGACGATCTTCATGGGAATCTCAGTAGGAAGGAACACTTGTACAGAATTGTCATTTAGAAGGAATGAGTTTCACCATTGTGTTTTTCTTGCCATCCCACCACTGAAACTACTGACATGATGGGTCACGTGGTTCACGTTGCTTTCACAGAAGTGAGGGTGGAACCTGCAACAGTTCAGTAAACTGTGTTTGTTAGCTCTGGTGAATCTATATGCATCTACAGCAATCTCAATTCTTGCCTCCTCAGAAGAAAGAATTCGACCCAGGAACAGAAGGCAGAGGAAGAGACTGAGGCAAGTTTTAAAGCAGGAGTGAAAGTTTATTAAAAGGTTTTAGAGCAGGAACAAAAGAAAGTAAGGTACACTTGGAAGAGGGCCAAGCGAGCAACTTGAGAGATCCAAGTACATAGGTTGACCTTTGACTTGGGATTTTATGCGTTGGCCTGCTTCTGGGGTCTTGTGCCCATTCTCCCCTGATTCTTCCATTGCAGTGGGCTGAAGTGGATTGACTGAATAGATCAATACAAGTTTTCAAATTGAATCAGTAATGAAAAGTCTACCACCAGAAAAACCATGGGACCAGACAAATTCACAGACAAATTCTACCAGATTTATTAAAAGAGCTGGTGCCATTTCTAAAAATTAGGGGAAACTTTTCCCCAAATTATTCTATGAGGCCAGCATCATCCTGATAATACCAAAACCTGGGAAAGACACACACACACACACACACACACACACACACACACACACACACACACAAACTTCAGGCCAATGTCTTTGATGAACATAGATGCAAAAATCCTTAAGAAAATACTATCAAACCAAATCGAGCAATAAATAAAAAAGCTAATGCACCACAATAAAGCAGGTTGTTTCCCCCAAATATAAGATTGGTTCAATACACACAAATCAATAAATGTGCTTTATCACAAAACAGGACTAAAAAGAAAAACCACATGGTAACCGCAACAGACAGAGAAAAGACTTTCAATAAAATTCAACATCTCTTCATGTTAAAAACCCTTAGATATATTAAAGGAACATATCTCAAAGTAATTAGAGCCATCTATGACAAATGCACAGCCAAAGTCATACTGAATGAGCAAAATCTGGAAGCATAACCCTTGAGAACCAGAACAAGACAAGACTGTCCATGGCTTTTGTTCAACATAGTACTGGAACTCCTAGCCAGAGCAATTGGGAAACAGAAGGAAATAAAAGGTATCCAAATAGAAAGAGAAGAAGTCAAATTATCACAGTTTGCAGATGATATTATTCTACCCCTAGAAAATCCCATAGTCTTTGCCCACAAACTGCTAGATCTGATAAACAACTTCAGCAAAGCTTCAGGATACAAAGTCAATGTATAAAAATTAGTAACATTTTCTCACTCATAGGTGGGAGTTGAACAATGAAAACACCTGGGCACAGGGCAGGGAACGTCACACACAGGGGCCTGTCAGGGGGTGAGGGGCTAGGGAAAGGATACTATTAGGAGAAATACTTAATGTAAATGTCCAGTTGATGGGTGCAGCAAACCAACATGGCACATATATACCTATATAATAAACCTGCATGTTGTACACGTGTACCCTAGAACTTAAAGTATAATAATAATAATAAAATTAGTAATATTTATCCATACCATCAATGTCCAAATTGAGAAGTCACTCAAGAATGTAATCTCATTCACAATAGCTACATAAAGAACAAAATACTTAGGAGTATAGCTATCCAGGAAGGTGAAAGAGCTCTTCAATGACAATTTCAAAACAATGTTCAGTGGAATCAGAGATGACACAAACAAATGGAAAAGCATTCCATGTTCATGGATAGAAATAATCAATATTGTTAAAATGTCCATACTTCCCAAAGCAGCTTACAGGTTCAATGCTATTCCTATCAAATTTCCAGTGAAATCAGTCACATAATTGGAAAAAACTCTAATCATATGGGAATTTAAAAAAAAAAAGAACCAAATAGCCAAGGCAATCCTAAATGAACAAAGCTGAGGCATCACATTACCTGACCTCAAATTATACTATAAGGCTACAGTAACCAAAACAGCATGGTGCTATTAGTAAACCATACACATAGATCAATGAAACAGAATAGAGAGACAAGGAATAACGCCACACATCTACAACCATCTAATCTTTGACAAAGTTGACAAAAATAAGCATTGGAAAAAGACTCCCTATTCAATAAATGATGCTGGGATAACTGGCTAGTCATATGCAGAAGATTGAAATTAGACCTTTTCCTTACATCATGTACAAAAATCAATTAAAAAATAGAGTAAAGACTTAATTGTCAAACCTAAAACTATAAAAACCCTGGCATATAACCTTGTGAATACCCTTCTGGACATAGGAACTGGCAAAGATTTCATGATAAAGAAGCTGAAAGCGATTGCAACAAAAAGAAAACCTGACAAATGAGATCTAATTAAACTAAAGAGCTTATGCACAGCAAAAGAAAATATCAACAGAGTAATCACACAACCTACAGAATGGGAGAAAATATCTGCATACAATGCATCTGACAAAGGTCAGATGTACAGAATCTAAAAAGAACTTAAACGAAGAAGCAAAAACAAAGCAAATCTATTAAAAAGTGGGCAAAAGACATGAACAGACATTTTTCAAAAGAAGACACACATGCCATCAACAAGGATATCAAAAAATCTTCAACATCACTAATCATTAGAGAAATGCAAATTAAAACCACAATGAGATAGCATTTCATTGAATGGCTATTACTAAAAGTCAAAAAACAACAGATACTGGTGAGGTTTCAGAGAAAAGGGAATGCTTATAACAATCCTGGTGGGAACATAAATTAGTTCAGCCATTGTAGAAAACAGTTTGGTGATTTCTCAAAGAACCTGAAACAAAATTACTATCCAAACAGTAAATGTTCATTTCAGCACTATTCATAATAGCAAAGGCTTAGAATCAACCTAAATGTTCATTAATAGTAGACTGGATAAAGAAAATGTGGTACATTTGGAATACTCCACAGCCATAAAAATGAAAAATTGAACAAGATAATTTCCTTTGGAACAACAAGGGTGGAGCTGGAGTCCATTATGCTAAGTGAGCTAACACAGAAACAGAAAATCAAATACCTCATGTTCCCATTTATAAGTGGAAGCTAAATATTTAGTGTCTATGGATACAAAGAAGGGTACAACAGACATACAGGCCTACTTAAGGTTGAAGGGTGGGAGAAGGGTGAGGCATAAAAAACTACCTATTGGACATTATGCTTATTACCTGGGTGATGAAATAATCTGTACACCAAATCCCCATGACATGCTATTTACCTATATAACAAACCTGCACATGTATCTCTGAACTTATAATAAAAATTTTAAAAATGATGTTTAGTGTCATTTTTCATTAGTGAAATGAAAATTAAAATAATGAGAGACCACTACCAACATAATAGAATGACTAAAATTAAAACCTACTAACAGAGATGTAGTTTGTTGGAATGCAAAATGATACAGCTACTTTAGAAAAAAGTTTGGCAGTTTCTGACAGTCAAAGATAGTCTTGCCATATAATCTAGAAACGAGGTTGATTTAAAAATGTACATCAACACAATTGGCACATGAATGTCATTACAGTGTTATTCATAATCACCAAAAACTGAAAGGAGTCACAATTCTTCAACAGGTCAATGAATAAACTAACAGTGGTAGATACACACAACAGAATTCTATTCATCAATAAATACAAATGAGCTATCGAACCATGCAAAAACATGGATATATCTTAAATGCACATTGCAAAGTAAAATATGCCAGTCTGAAAAGCTACATACTGTGTGCTTCCAACTACATGGCCTTCTGGAAAGGAAAAAAAAAAACAGTAAACATATAACTGGTTGTCAAAAGTGTGGAGTAAGAAAAGGTTTAATTTGCGAGGCACTGAGAATCTTTTAGGACAATGAAGCTATTCTGTTTGATATTTTAATGTTGGACAGTGACAATATGTATTTGTCAAAAACCATAGAACTTTAGCAAACAAAAATAGAACCTTAATATATGCAAATTTTGAGAAATCATTTAGGTCAGGTGATCCTAGGATGGACTGCAGAATATGACCAAAGAATCTAACAGTATTACAAATGTCTAAAACATCTTCACTTAAGAGAGTGAAGAGAAAAGGTGCATTTTTATTTGACAAGCAATAATTTTATATATTTATAAGGTACAATATGATGTTTCAATACATGTATCCATTGTGAAATGGGCAAAAGAAAGTTATTAGCATATCCATCACTTCACATTTCTTTATGGAGAATATTTATATTCCACTTTCTTAGAAATTTTAAAACACACAATAAGGTATAATTAGTCAACTTGCTGTGCAATAGATAATCAGAATACATTTCTCCTATTGTATCAGTCTGTTTTCACACTGCAAATAAAGACATGCCCCAAAATGGGTAATTTATAAAGGAAAGATGTTTAACTGACTCACAGTTCCACATGCTGGGGAGGTCTCACAATCATGGCAGAAGGCAAATGAGGAGCAAAATCCACACCTTACATGGCAGCAGGCAAGAAAGGTTATGCAGGGGAAGTCGCATTTATAAATTCATCACATCCTGTAAGACTTATTCCCTATCATGAGAACAGCATGGGGAAGACCCACCCCCATGATTTAATAACCTCCCACTGGGTTCCTCTCATAACAGGTGGGAATTATGGGAGCTACAATTCAAGATGAGATTTGGATGGAGACATAACCAAAACATATTATTCTGCCCCTGGCCCCTCCTAAATCTCATGTCCTCACATTTCAAAACCATTCATGCCTTCCCAACAGTCCCCCCAAGCTCCTAGCCCATTCCAGCATCAACCTAAAAGTCCAAGTCCAAAGTCTCATCTGAGACAAGGTAAGTCCCTTCTGCTCATAAGCCTGTAAAATCAAAAGCAAGTAATTACTTCCTAGATACAGTGGGGGTACAGGCATTGGATAAAGACAGTTGTTCTAAATGGGAGAAATTGGGCAAAACAAAGGGACTACAGGTCCCATGGAAGTTCAAAATCCAATAGGGCAAAATGATCTCCTTTGTTTCCATGTCTCACATCCAGGTCCTCCTGACAGAAGAGTGGGAGCCCCCATGGCCTTGGGGAGCTCCACCCTTGTGAGTTTGCAGGGTACATCCCCCATCCCAGCTGCTTTCACAGGCTGGCATTAAGTATGTGTGGTTTTTCCAGATGGATGGTGAAAGTTGTCAGTGGCTCTACCATTCTGGGATCTGGAGGACAGTGGCTCTCTTCTCACAGCTCCACGAGGCAGTGCTCCAGTGGGGACTCTGTGTGGGGCCTCCAACCCTGCATTTCCCTTCTGCACTGCCCCGGCAGAGGTTCTTCATGAGGGCTCCACCCCTACAGCAGACTTCTTCCTGGACATCCAGGCATTTCCATACATCCTCTGAAATCTAGGTGGAGGTTCCCAAACTTCAATTCTTGACTTCTGTGCATCCTCAGGCTCAACACCATGATGAAGCTGCTAAGTCTTGTGGCTTGCACCCTCCGAAGTCATGGTCCACACTGTACATTGGTCCCCTTTAGCCAGGACTGGAGTGACTAGAGCACAGGGCACCAAGTCCTTAGGCTGCACACAGCAGTCAGGCCCTGGGCCCAGCCCGGAAAACCATTTTTCCTTCCTAGACCTTTGGGCCTGTGATGGCAGGGGCTGATGCAAAGGTCTCTGACATACCCTGCAGACATTTTCCCCATTGTCTTGGTGATTAATATTCAGCTCCCTGTTACTTATGCAAATTTCTGCGGCAGGCTTGAATTTCTTCCCAGACAATGAGTTTTTCTTTTCTCCTGCATTCTCACATATAATAGCCCAAGGGGTTCACCTTGCCTGCTGCCTGGACAGAACTGACTTATCAAGAGAGGGGAATTGTAATAGAAAAAGGGTAATTCATGCACAGCCAGCTATGTGGAAGACCAGAGTTTTATTATTACTAAAATCAGTCTCCATGAACATTCAGGTAGAAGAGTTTTTAAGAACATCTTGGTGGGTGGGGGAAACCAATGAGCCAGGAATGCTGATTAGTCAGGGATGAAATCAAAGGAAATCAAAGCTGTGTTCTTGCAATGAGTCAGTTCTCGGGTGAGGGCCACAAGATCAGATGAACTAGTTTATCTATCTGGGTGGTGCCAGCTGATCCATCAAGTGCAGGGTCTGCAAAATATCTCATGCACTAATCTTAGAAGCAGTTTAGAGAAGGTCAGAATCTTGTAGCCTCCAGTTGCATGACTCCTAAACCATAATTTCTAATTTAGTGATTAATGTTAGTCCTACGAAAGTAATCTAGTCCCCAGGCAAGAAGGAGCTGTGCTTGGGAAAGGACTGTTATTGTCTTCGTTTTAAACTGTAAACTAAGTTTCTCCCAAAGTTAGTTCAGCCTATGCCCAGGAATGAACAAGGACAACTTGGAGGTTAGAAGCAAGAATGGAGTCAGTTAAATTAGATCTTTTTGACTGTCTCAGTCACGATTTTGCAAAAGGTGGTTTAAGTCGGGCTGAAAATTTTCCAAGATTTTATGCTCTGCTTTATCTTGAATGCTTTGCCACTTAGAATTCTTCTCCCAGATACCTTAAATCATCTCTCACAAGTTCCAAGTTCCACAGATCTCTAGGGCAGGGGCAAAATGCTGCCAGTCTCTTTGCTAAAATATAACAAGAATCAACTTTGCTCCAGTTCCCAACAAGTTCCTCATTTCCATCTGAGACCACCTCAGCCTGGACTTTATTGTCCATATCACTATCAGCATTTTGGTCAAAGCCACTCGACTAATCTCTAGGAAGTTCCAAACTTTCCACATCTTCGTGTGTTCTGAGCCTTCCAAGTCTCCAGGAAGTTCCAAACTTTCCCACGTTTTCCTGTCTTCTTCTGAGCCCATCACACTGTTCCAACCTCTGCCTGTTACCTAGTTCTAAAGTCACTTCCACAGTTTTGGGTATCTTTCCACAGTGCCCCACTATCTGGTACAAATGTGCTGTATTAGTCTGTTCTCACACTGTGAATAAAGACATACCCGAGACTTGGTAATTTATAAAGGAAAGGTTTAATCGAGTCACAGATCCACATGCTGGGGAGGCCTCACAATCATGGTGGAAAGTAAATGAGGAGCAAAGTCACATCTTACATGGCAGCGGGTGAGGCAGCTAGTGCAGGGGATCTCCTGTTTATAAAATCGTCAGATCTCATGAGACTTATTCATTATCATGAGAACAGTATGGGAAAGACCCTTCACCATAATTCAATTATCTTCCACCAGGTCTCTTCAGCAACACATGGGAATTATGGGAGCTACAATTCAAGATGAGATTTGGGTGGGGACACAGCCAAATCATATCACCTATGTGCCTGAAACCTTGTGTACTTTGACCAACATTTCCCCTTTCCCTATCACCTGGTAGGCAACTGATATGGTTTGGCTGTGTCCCCACTCAAATCTCATCTTGAATTCCCACATGTTATGGGAGGGGCCTGGGAGGTAATTAAATCATGGGGGCAGGACTTTTCCGTGCCACTCTAGTGATAGTGAATAAGTCTCATGAGATCTGATGGTTTTAAAAAGGGGAGTTTCCCTGCACGAGTTCTCTCTTTGCCATCCCCATAAGATGTGACTTGCTCCTCTTTGCCTTCCGCCATGACTGTGAGGCCTCCCAGCCCCATAGAACTATCAATCCATTGAACCTCTCTCTTTTATAAATTTGCCAGTCTCTAGTATGTTTTCATTAGCAGCATGAAAATGGACTAATACACCACCATTCTATTCTCTACTTCCATGAGTTCAACTTTTTAAAACTCCCCACATAAGTGAGATTATACAGTATTTGTCCTTCAGAGCCTCACTTATTTAATGCAGCTTTACTTCCTCCTCCCCTTCTCTTCTTTCCTGCTCCCTCCAGGAACTGTGTACCCACCTTCCATGCTGAGCTGGGATCACCTCTCCAGCAACTATAATACTCCAAACCAGTTCCCCCAAAATGTACTTCCCACCCTTCTTACCAGTCTAAATCAACTGTAGGATTAAAAGACTTTCTTTCTCCCAAAAGTCTTTCCTGATTGTTCCAGCCCCAATCATCCCTTTCCTTAGATGTCTAGATCTGCTCTCCTCAGTACAACATCCACTATCCATATATGGCTCTTGAGCATTTCAAACGTGGAGAGTCTAAATTGAGATGTAAAATATATATTGGATTAGAAGACTTCACTAGAAAAAAAATTATTATAATTTTTTAAATTATTATGTGTAGAAATGAGAATATTTTGGATATATAGTGCTAAATAAAAACAATATTAAAATTCATTCTACTTCTTTCTTTTTACTTGTTCAAAAACATTTTACTTGTCCTAGAAATTTTAGAATTTTTATATGTACATGTGGCTTGTATTATGTCTTTTTTATTTTCCAAGATGGAGTCTTGATCTGCTCTCCCAAATACAACATCCACTAGCCATATATGACTCTCGAGCATTTCAAGTGCAGCAAGTCTAAATTGAGATGTAAAATATACATTGGATTAGAAGACTCTACTAGCAAAAAAAATCTTCATTATAATTTTTAAATTATTATGTGTAGAAATGAGAATATTTTAGATATATAATGCTAAATAAAAATAATATTAAAATTAATTCTACTTGTTTCTTTTTACTTGTTCAAAAAAAATTTACTTGTCCTAGAAATTTTAGAATTTTTATATGTACATGTGGCTGGTATTATATCTTTCTTTTTGTTTCCAAGGTGGAGTCTTGCTCTGTCACCCAGGCTGGAGTGCAGTGTCACGACCTCGGCTCATTGCAACCTCCACCTCCCAGGTTCAAGAGATTGTCCTACCCCAGTTTCCTGAGTAGCTAGGACTACAGGCATGCTAAATTTTTATATTTTTAGTAGAGACCAGGTTTCACCATGTTGGCCAGACAGGTGTCGAACTCCTGACCTCAAGCAATCTTCCCACCTTGGTCTCCCAAAGTGCTGGGATTACAGGCATAATATAATGTTTTTCAGATTTTCTTGTGCTTTCTAGTTGTTCCATCTATGTCTTCCCTGTTGGAATTGATCAACCATTTCTGAAAGAGGGAGTCCGGGCTCAATGATGCCTCTTGGAATTGTCTGTTCTCTCACCGCACAGCTGGGGACTTTCCCTAGTTTCCAAAAAACTGTGGTCTTCCCTGAGGAATCTGAAACCCAAAGATTCTGAGTTAAAAGTTCTCTATGGCCTGAGAATCCCTACAAAATTCTCATCAAAATTCAGGACATAAAACAATGTCTGAAGCCAAATAAAACATCCAAACATTTTCAGTTATTTTGTCATTTCGGAGAACAATTTATAGGTTCTATTTCAAACATTTACATGTCAAATAAATATCCAAGAGTTTCTAATAATGCATTTGCATTCAAGATTTGTTCATTACATTTTAAGGTAGGGATATATTTCCCTCTTGGAACTTGTAGTCAGCAAGTATACAATTTTATATTTGGACATTTATAGATTGTGGGCATAATTTATAAAGGGAAGTGAGAAAAATAAATCATAGGAAATTATAAACTACTCCCCTGGGATGGAAAAACATAATAGAACCAAACCAAACAAAACAATAAAATCATAGGATAATATACCATATGTTTCTCTGAAATGTTAGGTCTTTGGACTATTAAATATTCTATAGTAAAAATATGCTAAAATTCACAAAGTTAGTAAATGACAAGTCTTTTTTCTTGTTTATCTCGTTCCTCCTTTCCCTACATAGAAATCAAATCTCAAGGACATCAATGAAAAGTAATTCTAAGTAAAAAAAAGGAACCACTTTATCTTCCTCAGAAAAGCTGTCATATAATTCTCTTCTCGAGCAAAACTTTATTTTTAGTGTAGAATTGAGTTCAGAGGTTGTTAAATATAACTTTTGTAAAATTTGAGGCTTTTGATTTTTTATTTACTCTTTAGAAACTCGTTCTTTTTAGAATCAAGATGAGAAGAAACAATTTAAATATTTAACGTGTGTCTCAGAAATCATAGTATACCACAAGATAAAGAGTTTTAAATTTTTGTGGTTTTTTCAGGGACACATATTTGAGAGTCTAGGAACTGAGAGAACATATTTAATCAACAGCAGCAATTTGCTAGGTACCTACCATGTGCCCAAGTATTATGTTGGATTGGGGAGACATTCTAGTCAACAAGAATTCCCCATTTCTGGGGAGACAATGAAACCGGGAGTCACCCTAAAGCCACATCGTGTTACAATGGCAGAAGCCCAGGGCAGGCCTGCATGGTCAAGGGGTCAGAGAAGGAGTCCCTAGTAAACGGATATTTAAGCTGAGACCTGACCATGGGTGAAGGATGCGGGCAGGGGAAGATTGTGCTGGGCAGAGGACGTGGCAAAGGCCAGCAGGTGAAAGACAGCATTGGTGTCCTTGAGACAAATGAAGGCAAGTGTGGCCCCTGGAAGAAAAGTGTTGAAAATGAGGAAGGAGCAGCCAGATCTTGAGGCTTTGAAAACCAGGAGGTTTGTTCATCTACAAGGTGATGGTGGGGTACTCAAAAGATTTTAAAAAATAATAATCGTGTTTCTAAATGCCACTCTGACTACAAACACTGGAGGGGTAACACAGGAGGCAGGAGATGAGTCAGAGAGCTGGATCCACAGTCCAGGAAAAAGATAATCAAGGCTCTACTAGAAATTGAATAGAAAAACAATTGAATATACACAAGAGATAATCCAGAAGCAAAGCTAAATATATTTGGTGACTGTTTGAATGTTGGTGATGAAGGAGAAGAAGACCAGTGCATCCCACATAGCTATGCAGGTTGTACACTGAGCAATCCAAGAGTGCCACTGTCATCATATCTACATGGAAGTCTCGTGAAGAAGTTGTACAATGTGGCAGAGCCCGAGAGCCCAGTGATGAAAGGATGTGTCTAGGCCTCTACGTTGGGCAAGTGGAAAGTTGCTGGTGAAAGTTTGGAAGAGAATTGAGATTCTTAGTGGGGGTGCGGAAGGAGGTAGCAGTGACAAAGGGAAATGATTAGGAGAGTGCTAAATACTCTGAGTTTAAAGACAGGTAAGAGAGGAGGAACAGTACGTGTTTGGTGTTAAGGCTTTTGGTCTACATGAGAATTGGATATTGGAAAAATCTTTATACTCATGACCTCACCAATTGATCTTGAAGAGTTGTCTAAGATTAGACAAAGAGAACATGTAAGTTCAGAAGGAGTAAGACCACTGCCAAAACATTGAAAAACACAATGTTTATTCAGGAAGAGATTAAAAGGGGACTATTGACACAATGGAGAAGGCAGATGGGAAACCATAAAAGTGTGGTGCCACAGGATCCAGGAAGGAGGTGAGTTGCCAAAGGGAAAAGGTCCATGGGGCTTAATGACACATGGTCATAGGTGGCCTCGATTAGAAGGATTCTGGGAGAAGGTGCAGAAGCCAGACTGTAATGAATTGAAAATGGAGAAGAAATGGCAAAAATGGAAGCAGATGGTGCAGACAGTTCTTTTGTGCAGTTTGGTTGTGATTATCAGGATAAACTATTAGAAACGAATCAGGATAACGGGAGGTATTAAGGATACAAAAGGAATAGTGTATGTTTTTCAGAGTATGAACAATAAGCTCTAGAATATAGTGGAGGTAGTTGCTTTCCTATAGGATGAGGCACACACCTTCCATTGCAATAGGAGGGTGTGGCATCCCACATATTTTCAATATATTTTTCACTTGAGTTAGCTCAGAACTCAAAAAGATGTAAACTTATATATCCTGACACTCAGAGAACAAATTTTTCAAGAACCATCTTGAAAATTCATATGTTCTCCAACACAATTACTATCTCATCACTTTTTGGAGAAATTCTCTTTCTCTTTTCAATTTACCTGTTCAGTGGCTTATACAATTTTAATGCTAATAGTATAGAAATTCAAATAGTTTCATGAATGTAGAAGAAAATGAACATCAATCTTTGCCCAAATAAGCTATGAGAATCTGTGAAGCACAAGTTGGAAGTAATAGCCGGATTCTGAAAAGAGGAGCCCTCTGGTAAAAATCTGCATTCTGGCTCCCTACAGTCCAGTTGAAAATGTTCACAGGTACATAGCGAATCCTGGTGAGCTTCCAACTTTACCTCTGGCACCTTGTATTAGTCCATTCTTGCATTGCTATAAAGAAATACCTGAGACTGTGTAATTTATAAGAAAAAAGTTTAATTGACTCACAATTCCTCGGGCTGTACAGGAACGATGGCAGTACCTGTTACTGGGGAGGCCTCAGGGAGAATTTACTCATTGTGGAAGGCAAAGTGGGAGCAGGCATCTTACATGGCTGAAGCGGATGGAAGAGACAGAGGGAAGAGGGGTGCTACACACTTTAAACAACCAAATCATCTCTATACAGTCCCAAGGGAGATTGCTAAACCATTCATGAGAACTCCACCTCCATAATCCCATCACCTCCCACTAGGCCCCAGCTCCAACACTGGGGATTACAATTCAATTCAACATGAGATTTTGGGTGAGGACATAGATCCAAACCATATTATTCCACCACTGGCCCCTTCAAATCTCGTGTTCTTCTCATAATGCAAAATACAATCATCCTTTCCCAACAGTGTTCAAAATCTTAACTAATTCCAGTACTAACTCAAAATCCAAAGTCCAAAGTCTCTTCTCATACAAGGCTAGTCCCTTTCACCTTTGAGCTTACAAATTAAGAAACAAGTTAGTTACTTCCAAGAAACAATGAAAGTATAGGCATTGGGTAAATACTCCTTTTCCAAAAGGGATAAATTGGCCAAAAGAGAGGGGCTAGAGACCCCATGCAAGTCTTCTACCCAACAGGGCAGTCAATAGATCTTAAAGTTCCAACACCATCTCCTTTGACTCCATGTCTCACATCCAGAGCACACTGGTGTGAAGGGTGGGCTCCCAAGGTCTTGGGCATCGCCACTTTTGTAGCTGTGCAGGGTTCAGGGACTGCTCTTATGAACTGGCATTGAGTGCCTGCAACATTTCCAGCTGGAGGGTACAAGCTGCTGGTGGATCTACCATTCTGGGGTCTGGAGGATGTTGGCCCTCTTCTCACAGCTCCACTAGGCATTGCCCCAGTGGGGACTCTCTGTGCAGGCTCTAACCCCACATGTTCCCTCTGTACTGCTCTAGTAGAGGTTCACTGTGAGGCACCTCTATCACGCAGCCTGTTGTATAGTGTGCCATCTTCCTTCTCAGGAAGCTCACCAGTATCTTGGGTCATTACCCAACCCCAGGATAGAATCTGAGCAAAGTTTTGGGTTCTACTCCTGAAGGTCCATGCACTGGGATCATACTGGTCTCTGTTGAGAAGATACTCTCCAGACACCATGAAAATATGCCTTGTGTAGCCGCTGGGCTCAGGAGTGGCACTTACTCCCGAGGCTGGGAGGAGACAGGGTCTGCCCTTGCTGAGCATGGTGCCTTCTCCGAGTTGTCATTTCCTGACTAAATTCCTGGTTCTAGGTCCCCAGGGACCATTCTCTTATCATATCTTCTATTCCACTCTTCCCTGTCCCCAGCCAGCCTGAGTTCCAGTTTCGCATACTGTTTTCTCCCACATTTTGAATCTGTCCCAGGACCCTTTCCATGTCCCTCAGAGGGTAAGATATTAAATATCAAAATTCCAGAAAAGATTCTTTTTTCACTTCATTTTTTATTGTCACACTTCTCATGTATACGATGAGCTTGGAACAAGGGCAAAAAGAAAGGGAAAATTGAGAGGGAATAAAGAAGAATAAAACAAAATGTCCCATCCCAATAGCAAGATCTCTGATTCCTTAGACCAGTAGGGAGAGTATGAGCTTGGCAACCACCCTACCCTTTGTCCTGGAGCCTGCCCAGTCATGAAGCCCCTGTAAAGTACAGAGTTGCCCAGAGAGGAAGGAGGAGGATCTGTTCCCAGCACTGGTTGTGTTGAAAGTGCACAGTCTGGGGCTGGGGAATGGCCAATGGGACAAGGTCTCTGCAACCCTGGCTTCTGCTCTTCCTAAGGGTGGTTGATACCTGCGGCTTCCCAGAGAGCAAAGGAAGGGGTGATCTTCATGAGGCCACAAATTCTGCTTCAGACTCTTGTTTTAAAAAGAACTTTTGGGGGACTCCCTCTAGGGCCTGTCATTAGCATTTGACGTGCAGACAATTACAAGAAAAACAGTTATTCCCTTCACAGAGCTTAAGCCCAAGAGGGAAAAGTCGATGTTAAATAACTGAACAAATACATAGCCGGTTACTAATGTGGGAGTCCAGTGAGGAGGTCTGGGTGACATCAGCTAGTCCGGAAGATGAGGAAAAGGCTGCAAAGAAACTCACATTTCAGGTGAGATTGGGAGTCAGTGGAAGTTTACTAGGCAAAGCAGAAAGGATGAAAAGCAATCCAAGGAGGTCTTGGAACAGGAAGAAGTTTGGGCAGTTCACCAAGCTAAACAGCATCAATGTGATGGGGGGCAGGGAGAAGCATCAGAAGAAGATGAAGACCTGGACAAGTTTTTGCAGTTCCTATTGGGTACTTTGAGGATTTATTTTAATATTAATAGGAAACTATTTTGGAAGACTCACTCAGACTGCTGTTTGGGGGGACATTTGGTGGGACCACAAGTGACTAGACCAGGCCCATTAGGAAGATATCATCTTGATTTTGAGTAACCACTTGCCAAATACATACGTATACTTTTTTTATTTTTTGCCTTGAGACAGGTTCTCACTGTATCACCCAGGCTGGAGTGAAGTGGCATAATCACAGCTCACTGCAGCCAACCACCTTGGCTCAAGCAAAACTCCCAGCACAACTTCCTGAGTTGCCGGGACTACAGATACATGCTCCACACCTGATTCATTTCTTTTTATTATTACTGTTTTGTAAAGACAAGGTCTTACTATGTTGCTCAGGCTGGTCTCAAACTCCTGGTCTCAATCCTCCTGCCTTGGCCTCCAAAATTGCTGGGATTACAGGCATGAGCCACCATGCTCAGCTTACTCTCAGGAGGTAAAAGATCACTTCCTTTCTGCATAAGGGGGTAATTTTAAACAAAACCAAAAGTGACTTGTTATAGGTTGTTTTTGAAGCGGACTTCTACAACTTTCTGTATTAGTTAGGGTATTCTATGCTATTGCTACAATAAGGGACCTCCAAATGCAAAGGCTACCATAATACAATCTGATCTGATTTCTTTCTTATTCAATAGTCCAAGGCTGTTCCACTGTTTCCTATTTTAAACATGTGGCTTCCACGGGTGCATAGGGGTCACCATGCCGGTCAGCTGGCAGGAGAATAGGATGAAGAACCTCGCATGAGAGATTTCCCTCAAGCGGGTGGACGTGGACGTGCTCACTCATGTTACCATTTCAACGAGAGGACCCAGTCACATGACAACACCTATTTGCACAAAGCCTTGGAATTGTAGTCCAGCTCTATGTTCAAAAGAGGAGAGTGGATTTTAGGAGTACATTTGACAGAATTTACAGATTTTGTAGGTATTTTGTCTTTGGAAATTACTCTTCTAAGATTAGTCTGCAAATCAGACTAGTGGGACTTCATCATCAGCCTTCCCTCTCTGTACCTTCTAATCACAAGGACTAGCTTTTCTGCTTCCAGGACTTTCAGCTTTTGCTTCTCGAAGAATATCTTGGCTTAAAAGAAAACAAAATAACAGCTAATGTCTTCCTTTGGCATCACAAATATGCCCCATTAGGTGGTGGCCTTCGTTTCTCCACTAAATTGTAGATACCATTTCATTTTTATTTATTTATTTATTTTTTGAGACAGAGTTTTGCTCTTGTTGCCCAGACTGGAGTGCACTGGCGTGATCTCGGCTCACTGCAACCTCTGTCTCCAGGGTTCAAGCGATCCTCCTGTCTCAGCCTCCCAAGTAGCTGGAATTACAGGCATGCATCTCTATGCCCAGCTAATTTTGTATTTTTAGTTGAAATGGGGTGTCTCTGTGCTGCCCCGGCTGGTCTAGAACTCCTGACCTTAGGTGATCCCCCGCCTTAGCCTCCCAAAATGCTGGGACCACAGGCGTGAACCACCATGCCCGGCCCTAAATTTTTGATTCCATAAACACTTTTGGATTCTGTATTTAGCTTTAAAAGCACATCCCATCCGACAACAATTAATTGAAGTTCATCTTACCTTCTCTATTTACTTGCACCATAATCTTTAAATGCCGTGAACTTTGAATGAAAAATCCTCATCACATTACTCCAACCGAAAACTATTCATTAAACTATTTTAAAGATTCTTTATAGCTCAATGAACCCTTCAAACAAGTGTAATTTTTAGTGTAAATATGATTTTGTAGGAAATAAACTGAAAAGCATTATGCTACTATTAATAACCACTGCTGACTCTTCCTAAGATAATTTACTGTATCCCACGTTAAATCTGTGTACAATCCTTATAATATTAATGTACTGAGACTGACACAATTTATTCTTGAATACATTAAACATCCTATTTTGGATCTTCACCCAGAAAAAATATTGTTTTCTGTTTTATTTGAATGGGTTTTCAACTTAAGTAGGATGCCATCTTAATTTAAGATTAAGCAAGTGTGTAAATGTACCTTTGCAGACTCTTCTCACATCTGTGCATTTAATTTTCCTAAGTCTGGATTTAAAATTGAGTTAAGAGAGAACCGGAAACAAAGTGGTGCATCTTGGAGAACTCCTCCCTTGCTTACTTACATTTAAAAAGATCAATTAGAATCTGTTTCTTTATGGAAATAAGAACATACCTATCAATGAGGTCAAGAGTATATTACATACGGTTTTGCCAAACAGTACAAGGTAAACTCTGGTATATAAGGGTGCTTGTTGTTTGAACTGACAGAATTTTGTTGAAAAGTATTTGTAACACTTAAAAGAAAAGCTTCACAGCATGGCACTTCTCTCAAAACTTTACAACTAGGATCTACTGATGTCAATGCTATATTTTTTTTTCTGTGGGATATTAGAAAGAAGGGTAAACACGAGTGATACTTAAAAGTCAAACAATTTTTCTGTTGAAAATAAAAAGTTTAATGTGTAAGAGTGTTGTAAAAATAATATTGGGAGTTTTGTGTGTTTATCTCCTTGATAAATAATTCAGGGAAAGATAGTTTGCAGGGAAAGGTGGTTTAAGAAAGCTCTACTAGATGTTTTATGGAGACGGTGTTTGCAAAACTTTTGAAAATAGTTATTTGAAATAACCAGCTATTGTTTAGTTGAAGTAACAATCAATTTTTATATTAGAACACAGGACTCGCTATCCAACTTGTTTTATCTGCCGCAGATTCTAAAGCAGGATTCCATATAGTTAAATCCTGCTATGAAATAGGCTTTCTTTTTCAAGCCATTTCTTTCTTTTTGAGGGTTTTGCAAGAGTTCTCTTTCTCTCTCTCTCAAATTGATGGCTTCCTTATTTACAACTAGGTCGCTATACTAAAGCAACCCAGGGAATGTGGGATCTTCTGTGTGGCTCATTTTCAATGTCTCTGTGCTGGAGCATTGCCTGATGGCCAAGAGCTGGGCCCATCTACACTTGGCATCTTAGTCACCTACATCTCCATCTGTCACACTGACCTGCTGGCATCCTTCTGCTCTGCAATCAAGTTGCAAAGGCCTACTCTTCCCTGGTGTAGGTTCAAACATTTCTCTTGACATGCAAAATTTATTGGGCCAGTGTTATACCTTCATCAGGGTTTTAAGAGGTGCTGAGGATCTGACCTGGGAAAGTGAGGAAGTAAGGTCATGAAAGAGTAGTGAGAGAGTATAAAGTTCACTTTGGGGGAGATGTCATTATGGTCAGATTATTCTGAATATGAGAGAACAAAAATAAATGGCCTCGGATGACAGTAGATGGCATCAGAGAATGGGGTGGCTTCATGTCAATGTTTCAATGACAGCTTCATTAATGATCCTGACATTGTGAGTGGAGGTCTGCTGGGAGGGCTGGGGAGGAGCAATATTGAATTAACGAGGTTATAGGGTCAGCAGTTCAGGGGGCCCACCCACTTTTCACATAGAAGCTGTGGCCGCCACGAGTGGTAACCATGTCACGTGGAGTGGATGTGACCAGGCAAATGACAGAAGCATCCAGATGTGGGTGCCAAAGTCTGGGGAAGGTTAAGGAGGTCCCAGAGGACTCAGGCATCCCCACAGCTGGGGAAACAATGTCAGCCATGGTAGGGTGGCAGGGGAGGAAAGCTCGGGTTTTTTTGGCTGACCTATTGTTAGAAAGTGAAATGACAAAAATAACTAATCTAAATAGTGAAAAGAATGTACAGGAAAAAAATGAGGGAACCAAAAAGCAGGACAATAAATTGCAGTCTTGGAAATAAACTAGATACAGTAGCTAGTTCCTCTGGGGAAGACTTATTCCCACTTCAGAGTGAGAGATCATTATCTTATCACAGACATTTACATCATTTCTGCTTTTAGAAGAGGTCCCACATTTCTTCCTTATGTCTTCAATTCTTGGCTTTTCTTTATCTTTCCTCATCATTTCTAGATGATCTCATGCTCAGGGATGCTGACAACACAGACTCTTAATTCTCCCAGGATGAAATTTAAAATGACTTCATGAGAAAACCCAGAGGACTTCTCCCCTAATCTCATCCATGATTAATGACTCTGAATTTGGTGATTAGGATGAAGATCCTGATGTGAGCCATTTTACTTGTTCAGGGTTATTGACATGAAATATGAAAAACTAAGCTTTAATCTCTTTTCCACAAGCCTCGTGGGCTTGTTATTCCTTCAATTTTTATGTGTTTCTACATTTTAATCAAGAAACTGGGGGAGAGTTGTGTAATCTCAGCTTTGGGAGGGAAAAGCTATCTGTTTTGAAAATTGCCATATCATTTATCCTGTGATATTGCTCTTCTTACCACAATATTAAATATTATTATATCATATTAATATAATAAATATTATTAATAATATTAATAAACATTATCAATTAATAAATAATATTAATAAATAATAATAATATAAAATATTACTGTGTATTACAATATTATTATATATTATTAAATATTAAATTTTACTATAATATTAAACATTATTTATATACCTAATAGAATTAAAAATGGCCTGGCTTTCCCAAAAATACTCCTAGTGGCAGCTAATTGAGTTGTTAGCACTTTCTATTATAGGATTACAATATATACTGCAGTATTGACGTAGTTACCACAACATTTAAAACTATGCTTTTTCTTTTTTTTTTTTTTTGAGACAGAGTCTTGCTATTTGTTGCCCAGGCTGGAGTGCAGTGGCACAATCTCGGCTCACTGCAACCTCTGCCTCCTGGATTCAAGCGATTCTTCTGCCTTAGTTTCCCAGGTAGCTGGGATTACAGGTGCCTGCCACCATGCCCAGCTAATTTTTCATATTTGTAATAGAGATGAGGTTTCATCATGTTGGCCAGGCTGGTCTCAAACTCCTGACTTTGTGATTCACCCACCTCAGCTTCCCAAAGTGTAGGCGTGAGCCACCGTTCCTGGCCTAAAAATATGCATTTTATAAATCTTGATACATAAAATAGACTAAAATATGCATAAAAAGAAACAGGAAGCAGAATCCTAAACGTTTAGAGTAGTAATGCACGTGTGAATTGCATTCTATCTCTGGATCACCCTTATCCAATTTTAACTGGGTAGATACAGTCCATTTATCCAGAAAAGATGCAGAGAGGACAACAGGATTAAATGGGTCAAAACCAATCACATGTCTACCCCTCTACACGAGGAAAAGTGGAAACTGTTTATTGGCTGGCTTGTTTTTAAATATTTACTGATGACAAATATCTTCAATGAGAGACAGAACTTGGAATAAATTACACCATTTATAACAAACTGCTTCTATTCTAACCAAAGCTGAGAAAATCACTTTTAAAAAGTAAAATGAGGTCTTTGTTTCTCTAAGATTTGACAACATATGGAGACCAAATTAGTTTAAAGAGGCGCATGTGCTTTGCTATCTATTCACTGGCATATATGAAAAAAATGATGTACTGCTTATTGCTGACAGCTATAGTTAGCAGTGGATGCATTTAAGTTACATAAATAACTTTTAAAGTGCTTGCTTATTGAAGAGAAAACATATTGAGCATTTTGTGGGGCTGTTTTAATTAGGAATACTTTCAAAATTAAGTAGAGTGCTCAAAGAATAAACCTATATTGTGTAATTCAATCAACTGAGTTATTTAACAATATTAGTATTCCGAGAGTTGTTTGATAAATATTTTAGAATAATGTATATATTGCCTATATGCAGACAATGGTTTTAGTTTGCCAACATTGCAATCATAATTTATACAATTAAATTTTTCTAAAATTGTTGGCTTCTTTAGAGCCTAAAACATGTCTCATTAACCTGAGTTTAGTAACACTTGTACAGAGTAAACATACTGAGTAATTGATAGATAAATGAAATTAACAACTTTCTCTCTTCCATATAAAATTCTGGTTACAATAGAAGCCATTACACTTATTATTCTAAATGGGAAACAGATGAAAAATGTGAGTACTACTGACTTTTTAAATTATGGAATTTTAGCTATATTTTCCTCACATACAGATTCTAGCTTTCCCTGATGGTTTTTTGTTACATCTGTGTGCAATTCCCTGTGACTTAATATAAACCACAGCACTGGTAATGAATTTCAGTATCTCAATATTCTCTCAGATAAAAGTAACATTTCCCCAGATGCAGGCATTTGTCAAAATTCAGTAAATATACACTTAAGATTTGCACATTTCGTTGAATGTAAACTTTACATAAAGCTATAAACAAATACCAGTCATCCCTCGGTATCAGCGGAAATTGGTTTTAGGATCCCTGCTTATACCAAAATTCACACATGCTTAAATGGACCCTGTGGGACCTGCATATAGGGAAAGTTGGCACTCTGTATACAAGAGTTCCCATTCTGAGAATATTTGTGTTTTCAAAACGCATTTGGTTAAAAAAATAAAACTCACCCAAAAGTAGACCCACTCAGTTCAAATCCATGTGGTTCAAGTGTTATGTGCATTGAAATCTAGCTAATGATATGCACGCAGAAATATTTAGGAAGATGCATATTGATGTCTGTAATTTACTTTGAAAGGCATAAAACCCTGATAGATGGATCAAGAGAGAGATACATGTATTGAAGTGCAATTCAAAGTTAATGGCAGAAACTTAGGCTGAAAGGGGTTCAGTGAAAAATGATCTCAACTTTGCTGAATATTTGAAAATTTTCAAAATAAAATGTAAGGCACAAGGGAAAGTAATGTCTCTAATGCCTGTGTGATGTCAGGTACCCTGGTTGTCCCTGACATCCGCACATACATAAAATAACACTGGTTATTTTATTAATCACTATTCTAGAGAGTATAACATATCCAGGGCTCATTAAAGCTTCCTATAAATTATCATCATTACTGTTCCCTGGACAATGCAAGCCTCTTAGAAGGTATTGCCTTCACTTATGCCCGCTTGCCTTTCTGCTATTGCTGTCATGTCTTTCGGTTTGTGTATACCTTCAATCCCTCGAGATGTTCTGATTCGTGTTTAATGCAATCCCATTCATTCAATTCTATTAATGTTCTCCATTCTTTACTTTTTATTTAAAATTTTTTTTGTTCTTAGCAATCCAATTAATATTTATTTTAATGTAGACTAACTGATGTTGAATTTTGTCTTAAATATTTTAATGATATGTTATTAACTGAGGAAAAGTAATTACCAATTTTCTTAGAATATTGTTATTTTAATTAATATATAGTATTATGCTTTTTTAGGTCTTAAACTGGAGTCTGTCTATATTAATATTGTTTTATTTGTTTACTTTTGCTTATTATTTGCTTTTATTGATTTTATTTGTATTATTTTTCATATAAAAGATATAGAATTTTGCCATCCCACAATCTTTATTAATAATTAAAAAGTAAATATAAGTTAATCATTACCAACAAAAACTGAAAATTATAAAAAATCAAGCTGTGGAATAAAATAGAAGCTGTATTAGTCTATTCTTACATTACTATAAAGAACTACCTGAGACTGAGTTATATGGTTTGGCTCTGTATCCCTACCCAAATCTCATCTTGTAGCTCCCACCATTCCCACATGTTGTGGGAGGTACCCTGTGGGAGATGATTGAATCATGTGGGCAGGTCTTTCTCATGCTGTTCTCATGACACTAAATGGGTCTCACAAGGCATGATGGTTTTCAAAACAGGAGTTTGTCTGCAAAGGTTCTCTCTTTGCCTGCAGACATCCATGTAAGATGTGACTTGCTCCTCCTTGCCTTCCACCATGATTGTGAGGCTTCCCCAGTCATGTGGAACTATGAGTTCTCCATTAAACCTCTTTCCTTTATAAATTGCCCAGTCTTGGGTATGTCTTTATCCATAGTGTGAAAACAAACTAATACACTGGGTAACTTATAAAGAAAAGAGGTTTAATTGGCTCATAGTTTCACAAACTGTACAGGAAGCACAGCTGAGGAGGCCTCAAGAAACTTACAATCATGGTGGAAGGTGGTGAGGAAGGAGACACATCTTACATGGCTGGAGCAGGAAGAAGAGAGGCAAGGAGAAGGTGCTACACACTTTCAAACAACCAGATCTCCTGATAATTCACTCACTATCCTGAGAACAGCAAGGGGGAGAACACCCCCATGATCCAATCACCTCTCACCAGACCCCTCCTCCAACACTGGAGATGATGACAATTTGACATGAGATTTGGATGGGGACACAAATCCAAGATATATCAGAGGCAATACTGTCAAGATTTTGTTTTCATTCATTTATATCCTAGCCAGTTCTGTGAAGCTATTTACAATAGTCAGATATACAAATAATAATTTCTAGATAAAACTGTTCATAATGATATTTTCATCTTATCTTTCATTGTTTAAAGCAAACTGCCAAAAATATGTAGTAATATAACTCCATTGTTGACTTCAAATAATGTTACAATATATTTATATTAATAGTAATAAAAAATCAGGGTGTGACTCTTTTGGGCATTTTCAGTTGTGTGGAATTGATCTCTTGCAAGCTTCTAAAGGTAAAATAATATTTTTTGTTGAGAAAGACAGAAATAATCATTTTTGAAAAAATGACTGCAGAAATGCTAAAGAGGCGATTTTTACCAATTTAGAAATGAGAAATGAGGGTAATTAATGAATGAATTACAAATATTCTGAATTTGGTTAAATAAATATCAAGTTGCAAGTTTTATGTTGTCTTAGAAGTGTAGCAACTTTCTGGGACGACAATAGATGGGTGACTGAGTGGTGAAAGTTAAATTTAATGCATTTTCAGATGGTATATGAATAATATCCATTTGCATTGAATGTGAGTAAATGCAGGAAAGTGCTGAGATACTGTGAAATCATTGAGTTTATAAAGTAGGAAAATCTGACATATGTCTGAGGTTCTAGAAATGATATGGTAACCATGAATATACAAAAAGAGTACGATTCAGAAGGCCTACCTAGCTTCTTTATTATTGTATGTGCACAATTGCACACAAAGTCTTTCTTCATAAATTTTGTTATTTTTTTTCTTTAAATTTACCTAAGTCCTGGCAAAACAACTTGCCTTCCAGGTGTCTCTGCAATAGCAGTGGACCATGGCTAGCCAACGCCTTTATACTGGTACATTGTAAATCTGATCATTTGGCACTTATTCTATGTTCAGCAGGATTGTAATGTTCAATTCCATGGGGAATTGTGTTGTTATCAATTAGCAGCTGGGACCTGGGAGGGACTGGAAGGTGCTAAGAGCCCTGTATTTGCCATCTCTGGACTAGCTTATACAGGCTCCAAGGCCTCATTCTGCCTTGTATCTCCAGTGTCTAGTACAGCATATGAAACTATGGCTTTGAACAACAAATGCTTGTGAAATGATAACAAAATCAAAATTAATTTATGGTAAAAGAGACTTTTCTGACAATATGGAAGACAATATGTGTGTTATTCTACTCAGGCTGCCATAACAAAATATCATACAAACTGGGTGGCTTACATAACAGAAATTAGTTTCCTCACAGTTATAGAGACGAGAAGTCTAAGATTAAGGCACCAATAGGACTGGTTCTGATGAGGCCTCTCTTTGTGGCTTTCAGGCAGCTGCCTTCTCACTGTCCTGACATGGCCTCTGATCTGCGCATGCTAGAGAGACAGAGAGTGAGATAGATGTCCAGTATCTCTTCTGCTTTTCGTAAGGACACACGTCTTATGGAATTAGGACCTTTATGACCTTATTTAACCTTAATTAACTTTTTAAATAACCATTGAAGAAGCTTGGGATTCCTGGACAGTAAATCACAACCAGATCATAATTCCCCCATAAAGCTTTTACCAGGTCTACTTGAAAAATTTTATCCCAATTTCTGAAACTTTCATATATCTCAGTAAGCATGAAAAAATAGGTATCACCCTATTACAGAACCAGAAATTTGGTTGTAAATGAGGTTTAACTTTATTATTCAACTGAGAAATATTTTAACTTACTATGGTAACTTAGTATTGAAAGGAAATTAAAGTAAAATCATTATATAAGGATAAAAGTTATTTTGTAATATGCAGAATCACTTCATTTTATAAGAAGTGAGATATGTATCTACAGATTTAAAAGGTCAATTCTGTGTCTCAAGGAAATCTCAGTGACTCAGACAAGGTCTTTTGCTGGTGTGTAAAACTTCAATATTTGACACTTTCCAAATAATTCAATGATGAAGATCCACACATGAACATCTAGTCAACCTTATTCAAAAAGATATATCGAGCATCTACTATGGGTTCTAGCAGGTATACCAAGACCTGGTGGGACAGAGGTATATGAGATGTGAGTCATATTGCCAAATGACATCTGGTGGCAAAATAGACATGACATGTTTTTGTTTCATTTAGATCTAATTCATGTTCTTCAAAATATTTTAGAATTTAAAGTTTACTGCTGCCTACCATCTTACATTTGTATGTATTACATTAATTTTGTATGATACATCAGTCTATTATATTTTCTATTTGCTATATATGTATGCCTGGTGATTATTATAAATTGATTATTGATTATATGACCTGCTATTTTACTAAATTCTCATATTACAGTAATTTTCCATTGATTCTTGTGAATTTTTAAATATAACATTATAATACCTGCAATAAATAGGTTTGATTCTTTTATTCTCATTCCTATGTTTTTAATTACTTTCTTTTGTCTAATTCTATGTATGTGTGTGTACATATGCTCACATGTATATGTACATATATGTTAACATTTATAACAATTCCTATTTATTCTACAAATAAAATTTTTCAAAGTCGAAAAATGTCAAACACATTTTCTGCAGCTATGAAGATTATCATAGGATTTTTCCCTTTAGACCTGTTTATATAATGGAGTCTATTAATGAATTTCTTCCTATGGACCCACTCTCACATTCCTGGGATTTATCTCAGTTAATTGTGACATATTTTTTTTCTCCAGTGTACTATTTAATATAACTTGACTCACGCAATATATTGAAGGAGAAATGTATTCCCCCTTTCTAGTGACTATATAGAGGTGGCCTGCTACTATTCGACTGGCCATGCATAGCAATATTGTAATGAATGCATCTGGTTTTCTTTTATACACTTTATTTATTACCTAAAATAAAAAGAAGAGACTGTTAACTAGATTGTGTTTCTTTACCACTGGTGAGAATGTTGTGTCTCAAAGCAAAAATGTTTTCTCTCTTGCTCCCTGTTTTAAAGATTAGAAAAGGCTGTGCACATATTTCCCATATTTCCCTTCCTAGGTACCTTTCAACATAGCAGGGCACAGCCACGTGAGAACTCTGTAAGGAGAAAATACCAGGGAGAAATTTGCTATTACATTAAGTTCCTCTTTCTCTGTTTTACACTCTGCTTTTTCCACTAAACCTCAAAGGTAGACTGGCCCCAACTTTGATCTCAACTTTCTCGAAGAAGGTCAAAGACATCAGGTAGAATACTGCTTTAATATTGTTGTTACAGGTAATTCTCAGACCTAATTAAGGATGAATGTGTTTTGATCTTTTATTTTTTCCTTTGCAATGACACTTCATATGAACCTTTTGTAATTAAGTTTTAAAAGCCTAGAGAGAAGGGTCATTCTGCATTAAAATAATACTGCAAACTCTTCTTTGACATAGACATGATAAAAACAGAGAAGATGGACTACACAGCAAACGTGATTTTCAAAACTTAATTGGAAAATCCTCAAAATAGCTCTGGAGGTGCATTCTTATGGTATATATTATGGATGGACTTTTAGTATTAAAAGTAGAGAATTGATGTGTCTCTATGCAAAGGGATAACATTGGCAGGCTACCAATACACTCTTTTATGTACTAAAACCATGCAACTGTGGGGCTCAACTTAACATTCATTGGTATTGATAGGAAAACTCATAATTTTATGAGCTGGAGAGTAAGTAGTCACAGAAAACCAGATGTTTAGGGCCATGCATTAATTTTGTTGTAACATTTCATATTTTGGTTGGAATCAGACTCAAACTGTGGAAGGATTAGGAAGTTAAGGCAGATTGTTTAACCCTTGTTCTGATAATGAAAAGCCATTGCAATAGGCTTTGCATATACATAGGCTCTTTCTTCAGTTGTCAAAGACATTCTATGTTGGTCCTAGAATTATCCGCTTTATTTTCTGATACCTTTAGCACTCTCCTAGTTCTTTCACCTGGCAATTTAAATATTCCAGCTATGCTAGCTTTTCTTTTATGAGCCAACTTTTGTAATACATGTGTGTCATGCCTTAGAAGAGAAAATGTGGATTCAGTTGATCTCTACAGTGAATATAACTTTTAAGATCCTCTGTTAGTTAAAATATAAACTTAAATTTATTCACACTTTGAGGCTCAATCATGAAGGATCTCTTACAGTCTGCCTCTGAAGAATTTTATGCAAATTACAAGACTTTAAATTGATTTATATTTTAATGTAATAAGGAAATTCACCACATGAAAAAGCTAAAGTCCAAAACTTTTCTTAAGGTGAAGAAGTCGCCATCTTTTGACTACCTTTGACATTTGTTGTCCTATAAGGACCGAGATCAAACTAATCAAATTTTCCTAGAGTTTAATACAACTGTGACTTAATTTTAGAATGTACAAAAAAGCACTTAAACTCAGCTTCAGTCATTACAAGAATGTAATTAATACATCTTTGATTGTCTTGTGCAAATGAAGTTGTGCCCATGTGTAAACTCATTCATGTGCCTCTTGGTAATATTTTGTAAAAGAAGGAAAGATAATTATCTGATTTCTTGATCAAGAAGCCCTGAAAACCTGCCCATTACGAACTTATTAATTCTGGACTTCATTGCACTCCTCTCATTTCACACCTTAAATATCAAAATTCTCATTAAGCAGTTGGCTCCCTCCCTCCACCTGGAGGATGTTTTCTGTGTCTGTCCTTTCCTCTCCATTGTCCCTACCCGAAACCTAGTCTTGGTCTTCAAATCACACTCCCCACCAGTAAATCGTTATGAGAAACCCCTCACAAAAAATCTATATGAATTCACCCACATATGATACACAAGTGTTACTGTATTTGGTATATTATGAAACAGGTGCAAAGGATACATTTTGAAAGGATGATTTGAAGATAAATGTACATACAGGTTACAAAGCATGCCCAACCTTGACTGGCCCATACAGCTCAGTTTGGAGACCACAGCCTGGACTGACCATTGTGATACCTCCCCATGCTGTTCTCTGGTTCACTTTCTCTCCTGCTTCAACGCACAGCACTCACACTGCCTAGTCTTTCTGGGGTGCAGTTTTGATTATATCACTTTCCTTCTTCCACAGGTCAGCAGATTAATCTCAAATTCCTAAGCTTGGAATTCAACTTCTAGAAACAGGTCTGACTCAATCCCATCTTATTTCACACTCTCTCCTGGGCTGCAGATGGCACAGACTGCCTGGCATGAACCAATTCAATAAAAAGAAAATAGATAATAAAAAGCAAATGAGGGGTAGAGATAAGATTTTCTTTGTTAATTCATGCTCAGACTTGTAATTGTTTCCATATTTCTAACTAAAAAAGGTTTATAAGCTAAAGAAGTTGTTTTAAGTGTGCAAGTGAGTTTCAGTAATATGTTGTACACATATTGGGATCACACAGAATCTCCTTTTCTATTGCATTTGTGAAAAGACCAAAAAAAAAATGTAAAAGACAAGTAAATGCCAAAACACACATACAATACATCTTATCTAAGGTTAGTTATTTAAAATATACATATTATATTGTTAGACATTTTATATGAATTTCATAGGCTCAAGAGGCCTATATTTAGAAAAATAATATTTTATCGAGACAACTATATATGAGAGTTCTTTATTATTTCTTTCCACATATTCCTTTAAACTTCTCTAGTGTAATATAAAAAGTAATAAAGCAACAGTTGGACAGTCTTCTATGACAAATGTTCCTAATACATTACGTTTGGTTGCTGTATTAAAGGGCTTGAGTGAACGTGGGAGTCAAAACAAGGAACTGAATAGAACACCTGTTGACTTTCTATTGGCATAAAAGTTTCTAGGTTAAATGGTGAATTCGGCATTAGATAATACAATCATAGCAAATAACACTTAGCATTAAATGAATTTTTCAAAAAGTCTGCTTCTCCTGGTTTTCTGCAAGCAGTGATCACATATCTTCAGTTTCAAATGTATTCAGATTAGGATGTTATTTCGACTTGTATGCCTCCCTATCAACATCCATTGTAAATTTACCCATTCCTTGGTGTATTTGGCAACTTTTGTGTGGGAAAGAATGACGAGCAGCCCCAGTGGTTGAGTCTGAATGAGACCGGGCTGTACATACATGTCCAAGTGGGATTGCTAAATGTGCTCTCTGGAGGGTGGTACAGAATCTCTTTTCCAGGTTCCCTGAAAAGCCATACCTGAAGTCCACCTGGTTACCAATGCTCTATATTTGAGAGGATTCTTGTTGGCCCATTTGGTACTGAGGCTCATGTCCGACACACTATGAGGCAGCCCAGAGACAGCAAAAATGCGAGAGCAGAGCCCCGAACCAGAAGGGAGACAGAATGGAGGTTCCTGGGAGTCAGAAAACTATAGAGGTTCTGGACCTCTCCAAGCCATCGAAGTTATTTGTCTGTCTCCCAGAAGCATGTCAAAATGTCAGTACCCAAAGACATCTACTGCTTCAGTACGTCCTTACATAGGATGGACAACATTAACCTTACCTTTCTCAGAAAAATCACGGTACAAAGAAATCCTAAATTAAAAACCATGACAAAACTATTGTCTCCTCCTACAGAGATTGTCAGTGATGACCTAGACATTTTATAACTTTTGTATATTTTCTCTCTGTGGTCAGGTATTACTGTTATGGTTCTAAGAGCTATGATATAAAACTTGTGTTCATTGAAATTAGAAATCCATTCTTGTTTTCAGAGTAAG